>NW_023665495.1:12500-162500 GCF_014743375.2 Drosophila subpulchrella | reverse complement strand
GCGTAAGTTATCAACTAATTCCTTAAAGCCCTTGCCTGCGCTAATTATTTAGACTATGTGTGCAGCAAGTACCCTGTGCGTCATATCGACGGTCCCTTCATATCGACGATCACATAGACATTGAGCTACGAGGTAAACAAGAACCACCTCTAACTAATGGCTGAGCTCCATCAGAGCTAAGGCGTCAAGCTTGTACGTGTCCTGCACTTCTACCTCACCTGTCCTAAAGGACGCGCAGTGCATGTCACTATCCTGGACTGTTGTTTAATGGAATGAAGACCCTGGAAAACACCGACCTCTACGGCCTTACCAATGTTTAAGTAAAGGTGTCGGGGACACCAAACGTCCAGAACAGTTCAACAGGAAAGAACCATCTCAGCGTAAAAGACCTCAATCACTACTGTTTCCAAGAGTGTGCACTTTCGTTTTAAAGAGCAAATCGTTCTTGAAAAAATAGTTATCTCTTATTAAAAAGGCGAAGGCGATTCGTTCTTGATTTTAGTCAGAACTCTTCTTAAAGTTTCGAGCTTTTTATAAGCCTATTTAAGTTCCACGTTGATCAAAAAGAGTATTTTTCAACGCTATAATAGGTATAAACTATTAAGGGTGGCAGTCCTCCAGAGCTTTTAATTTAGATCGATTGCAATAGATTTAAATTTAGCTTTCGTCAGGCGGAATTAGTTCGTGCCAAACGTCAATCAAATGCAGAGGGATCCTTACTCCAGTTTGACCAAAAGGGAACTAACTACAACTAGCAGTCGCAGTTGGCGACGAAAAAAAAGAGATGATATGAGCGCGAACGAGCGCGGCGTTACATCTAATTTGCGTTAGCCCAAACAATGCCCTCTTTTCAAATATAATTAAAACAAGGAAGAACGCCATAGTCGAGTGCCTCGACTATCAGATACCCGTTACACAGCTAAGGGACCAAAGGGAGATGGAGATATACAATCAGCAAAGCGAGATTGTAATGCGTCACCAACCCGCGATGTCAATATATGGTTATTTGGGTGGCAGACAGATTTAAGCGTTATGGGCGTTAGAGTGGACATGGAAAACTTTTTTTTGAGTCAATCGATATTTATTGGCGAGACACATACATTTAAGTGATCATTTTTTTAGCATGAAAGCTGTAGGCGCCGCAGTTTCGGGCGGCTTGTGGGCGTTAAGGTTGGCATTGCTACTTTTTTTGGGTCAATCGAGAGGTGTTGATAAGAACAATACATTTCAGTTAAAATTTTGTTTCTTGTTTGAAAACTATGGGCGCATGCTGAAACAAACATGCCCTGCGCAATAAGCTCACGAATCTACATGCCAAATCCCAAATTTCTAGCTTTTAAAGTTTTCGAGATCACACCGTTCATACGGACGATCTGACAGACATACAAACGGACAGACGGACATGGCTAGATCGACATATATATATATCCCATATGATATACAGTTTTCCGATATTTCTAAAACTTTATTAGGAATTCTAAAACATTATAATAATGATATTCGCAAGAGTAGAAGTTAATAATTTAAATTTCAAAATGAGTTCTGCCAGTAGTAATGCAGCTGACACTTCCAACTTAGGTATAGTTAGCGTCTTCAAAGGTGCTACCTTAGACTTTGAACATAGTAGATGAGACGTTACTGATCCGAATGCTTCTGCTCTCAAATAGATACAGGCTCCATAAGCTGTACTGCTGGCATCAGAAAAGGCGTGCACTTGCACGGAAGCATTTGGCAGTTTTGAACTATGCGTAGCTGAGAGGCAAGCTCTATCCAAACTGAGTACAGAGTTTCGGGTAATGGGTCATCCCAGCTTAGACTTTCCATCCACAATGCCTGCAAGATTATTTTGGCTTTGACTAGAATCTGAGCTATAAGGCCAATGGGGTCATTACATTTGCTTCTTTTGGATGGTGGACCATCTGGAAGCATTGGTAAGAAGTTGAATAAGAAATTGTCCAAACTTGGCTCCCAAATTAGTCCTAGAGTCTTGGCAATGTCGGTTCCGTCATGAAACTTAAGAAACTTCTCCTTTTCTTCTTCCCACTCCCCCTCAAGAATTCTCGGCTCGTTGGAGCACCATTTGCGAATCGGAAAGGAGCCCCTGGAAAGCAAAGCGCGAATAGCCAGGAACGCAGCAGGCTTTGTTCCATATGTGACAGTCTCTAGCTTATAAACGTCTATTTCCTCCTCAGGGCCATTCCTCCAGGGAATACACTGCAGATATTCATCTGGTTGCGAGATTCGCACACAGCGGTACATTTTGCATATATCTCCGCAGAGTGCAAACCTGTATGGGCGAAAACGAATAAGTGTGTGGAAGATTTTTGGCTGAATTGTGGGGCCAGTTAGAAGCAGATTGTTGAGCGATTGATCTGAAGTACTTTTTGCCGATCCATCGAACACGACACGAAGTTTTGTGCTACTGCTATCCAGCTTCTGAACGCAACGATGTGACAAAAAGAATTGCTTGTGGTGATCCTGTTTGGGTGCCAACGACATAAGGCCGAGATCCATATATTCTTTTAAAAATGCGCTATACTGAGTCATTAGGACAGGATTTCTTGACAATTTTCCTTTTAAGCTCCTAAAACGCCTTAGCGCGAGACCAAAGGAGTCACCCAGGGCATCGAATCCAGTGCTGTTTAAGAGTCGAACCGAGTATTGCGCGCTCTCTAACCGAGTAACGTTTTCCTAATAATAAACGCTCACAAAGAATTTCCTCATTGTTCAGAGAAATATCGGACGAATAGCAATTTAATATCTCCCAAGATCGTTGTACAGCTTCAGTAAGGCACTTCCGTTTTTGTTATATTCGGCTTGATTGACGTGGCTATGGCACATACTTTCTTTCTTTCGTTTTCCAGGCCCCCAAAAAAGATCCAACCAAGTCTGGTGTTCTGCAGAGTCGGCAATCTTTCAGATAAGTGAACTTTTTCCATGAAAATCAAATCAAAAAATATTCCTGCTCCAATTAGGTGTGCTAAGGAAATATTCTTGGGTATATCCCACGTAGAAGCATTTATAACAAACTACGGCTGATAATTTGTAATGGTTTTTGTGACAACAGCAGTAAAAGAGGCATGATAGCGAGAATCCTGAGATTGAACGATAATATCAACTGACTTTTCAGGGTTGAGTGAAGATTATCCTATTCCAGATACTGATACATGCGACGGTCTTGACTTGAGCTGCAGCTGACCAACAAAACAGCCGTTGCGAGCAACACGTGTTGATCGGGATATTGGGTGCTATGATGTATGATGATGTGGATCAACATGCAATTAATGTAGATGCTTGAGAAGATGGGTCGAGGTCGCCTGATGAAGATTATGTTGATGGCGCATGTGGGCTAGGGGTCAAATGAACAAGTGTGTGGTGCTTCATATGACAGTTTTTTCAATTGCCAGACTTGCATTACTGCAAGCCATGACCCTTCCGCTAGTAATTAATGCACAAATGCAATTCATTTGCCTGTTTATAGCGCAAGCTAGGAGAAAGATTTAAAAACCTTGTGCATTACATAAAAGGTTTATTGAAGTTAGTAGATGCTGCAATGGGTACGCTTTGGTTATGTTATTTATGTTATTTCCAAATATCTGCTTATATTCGTTACTAATATCAATGTCCATCTACACGCCAAAAAGCGTTCAATTCGGACCATTCGTTAAAATGTTGTAAGCAAATAAAGTGTGCAATCTTGGTAATATATATCTCTCAATCCCTCGCACTCCCCTTCGCAGAGTAACGGGTATCTGATAGTCGATGCAATTGACTTGTAGTGTCCAACTTAGGTATATGAACTTACAAACATTTGTGTCTGCCCTCGCCCTGTAGTTTCGTTGATAGCTGATAGATAGGTGGAATGACAGAGACGTCGTAGATCATCCGATTTCACTGCTGTGATACAGCTTTTAGTTTACCATGGAATATTGGATGTATAGACTGCAGAAAAATATTCACGTGTAATCATTCCACTTATATACCTTGAAGAGTGAACACGTATATTCTTTTGATACCGGCAGTGGATGTACTTCAGTGAAGAAACAAATTTGAAAGCTTACCCGCGAGGAGTTACAATTAAGCTTTAACAAAGGTGAATTAATTTTAGCGAAGTGCATTAATTTAAAACAAGGAACTATATCAAATCGAGCCGAACCTACAGAAGGCACAAATTTTCGAATTCAGCTACCGCAGCGATTGCTAAAGTCTTCCAACGTCCAAGTACGTTACAAACTGGCTGGTACGATCCCAGATAGTTGTCGAACACGCTTTAAAAACACTCCGATTTGCCTAATACGGTGCTGCCGCCAACTGGGCCTAGTCGGTGCAGACATGTGGGAATACGGATTAGGCAACCGATGTATCCCTTCACTCGTCAGAAACTAGCTTCTATTCTACGCCTTGGTAAAGAAACCGAGAATTTAACCATTTGTAGCGATTAGGTGGATTCACATTTAAAACGACCAGTTCCGCTGTCCACACAGTATCCACAAGTGCCCCAAAACATATTGCATATCGACTACCTGATCAAGATAATACTTCTGTTTTGATTCTCGTTTTCGTGAAACTCTTGTTTAAGTTCCAACGCTTCGCTGCTGGATCATAATTTGTATCTTAGGCTTGAATTTGTTTAAAATTATATCAAGCAAGGAAGAACGCTATAGCCGGGTACCTCGACTATCAGATACCCGGTTCTCAGCTAAAAGGGCTTTAATAACCCGTAGGTAAAGTCCACACGCGTTTGTTTTACTCTTGTTTATATTTATTTACTTCTTATTTACACATGTACATCTGCCCTCGGCTGATGCTTGATTAATAATGAATGTCCGCGTGATCGGCATCTGAGGACTAACCATCGCCTCTCCCTGTGGTCAATAGAGAGTAACTCCCAACTCTCCCTCGCACCGATTCCGACATCCCTCCTTTGTTTATCAGCTTGAGTTTTTAACCAGGTCCGGGGGATGCGCTGCATTGCTCGGGAGTGTCCTTCAACGGGTGTTGACGTGTCTTTTCCAAATCCGTGGTTGTCGATCCAAGATCCGGTACGTCTTTCCTGGTACTGGCAGCTGGAATATTCTTTAGGTGGCTGGCATCCCTCACAAGTTTTTTCCCCCACCTGACACTTTTACTATAATACCTTCACGCTCTAAAACTTGATATATTGTGGTATTAAAGCTTGGCGTCAACTTATTCGGAACCACGTTCTTCACAAATACTTGATCGCCTACCTGTAGTACCAGTGCTATCCTCTTTCGCTCCTCTCTTCTTATCTACAACTACTTCACCTATATGTTTTTGTATGCAATCATTATCTTTTTCTTCTGAGTCATGAACTTCACCCAATACATCTGGCACATTTGGAATTTTGTCCCTAGTCATTCGATTAAACATTAGATCAGAAGGTGACGTCCCTGTTGTGCTGTGAGGAGTTACATTGTGCATTAAAATAAATTCCTTAATGTATTCTTGAAAATTGGATTTGTTCAGATGAGCTATCTTCAACCTCTTCATTAGCGATCGATTCATATTTTCGACTTCGGCATTCGCCTGTGGTCAATATGGTGGAGTCCTTATTAATTCAATGACATTTGTGATACAATATTGTTCAAACATTGCACTAACATATTGTCTCCCGTTATCCGTTCGCAGATATCTTGGGAAACCCAATCTACAAAATATTTCTTTCATGGCCCCTGTCTGGCCCTTAGTCTCGGCCGGGGAGAATTGCTTCGAAAATACAATTCGTACAAATTGTATCCAATGATTAAGTGCTCAAATTGTTGTCGGTTTGGATTTACGATTATTGTAGCGCTGTGGCTATATGTTCTCACGCGCAAAGTAATAGGAAAAAAGTGTACAAAAGGGGAGAGTTCTGACAGCTGATGGCGTTGCCAGACCCTAGTGCGATAGTTTCTATCGATATGGATCGGAGGGATCACGATATCGGCATAGTTAGTTTCAAATACAACAACTCCAATTTCTAAACTGGGATTTCCCTGAATATCCTCCCTAGGTTGAAAGAGGCAACTTTCAAATTACAAATTCGATGCAGCAGGAATTTATGACAATTTATGAATTGGACGGCGATAAATTCCTTTGGTTGTTTTGATGTGAGCAACGCGAGCTCGACCATCCTTGCCTGGAATCGCTGCGACTACACGAGCCAGAGCCCACTGCTGGGGCGGAGTGTTGTTTTCATCCTCCCACAGGCCGTCGAAATGAGGAGCTCTAGGAGGAATAAATGAGAAATCGAAACCTTTATTAATTGTGTACTCGCAAATCCAGCTCATTGCGTCTTTGCTAAGAAAACGGGCTTGAAATGCTGCTAATTTTGTGGCTGCACCGCAGAAATTGGTTTCGTTATCGCAGAAAAATTTTGTCGGAATGCCTCGGCGTTCGACGAATCTTCTGATGCAAAGCAGAAACGCATTGGATGAAAGATCCGATACGAGTTCGATATGAACTGCCTTTGATGCAAAACAGACGAATATGGCGCAGTACGTTTTGTACGGGGCCTTCCACCTGATCATGTATGAGGCGATGAACGGGCCGCAGAAGTCAACGCCCGACACTAGGAGTGGTTGACCTCCTTTCAACCGATCTGCGGGAAGGTCTCCCTTCACCTGTTTCAGTAGACGAGGCTTGAAGTGAAGTATCGATGGTGGAAGCTTGATATGTTGACGTGGCCAGTTTTCTGGTGAGTGCCGCAGAAATTGTGGTCCTGAGAACCACATGTTTGAGCTCATATCTGTGGTGCGACAACCGCGTGAGACAATGTCCGCTGGATTTTTTGCCGGTGGGACGTATTGCCCAGTAACTGCCTCTGAGTTCTGTTGTAGTTCAGATACTCTATTGCCGATAAAGCATTCCAACCTTGATGTGTGCATTTTAATTCACAGAAGCACGGTTGTTGAGTCGGTCCAAAAGTAAGTTCGCGTACAATACGGATCCAGAGCTGTGGCGAATTTCTTCCACATTCGATTAAGCAGTACTGCAGCACACAACTCGATCTTGGGTATTGATATGGATCTAGTCGGTGCGACTTTAGACTTGGCGTTCAGCAAGCTTACCCGAACTCCGTTTTGGGTCTCCGTCCGTATGTAGATAAAACACCCCAACGCTCGTTTGGACGCATCTTAAAATCCATGGAACTCGGAATTTTTGAAGTGAGTAGTGTGGACAAGACGCGGTATTTCCAGTAGAGTAAAATTACTCAAATCTTCCACAAGTTCCCTCCAGCGCGCTTCAACTCCTCGTCGATGGGCGTGTCCCAGTCGAGGCCTTGTAGCGTAAGATCCTGTAGTAAAATCTTGCAGCGTATAATCATACGCTTATGGACTTATGAAACCAAGAAGATCAAACAAGCCGGCTACGATTGATAGGATAGATCGGCACGTGAAGTTTTGAGATTGTTGACCCCTGATTCGAAACAGAAATACGTCCGCATTAGGCTGCCACGCAATTCCAAGAGTATTGGTGACGCATTTTTCTTTTACGCTAATAAAAACTTCCTCTTTGGAACTTGGAGGGATTTGAGACGAGTTTCGGCTAGTGGTCGAACGATACCATCTTTCTTGAGCTGCAGCTCCTCAATCTCGTCTGCTCCCGTTAGTAGATCATCTACGTATAGGTCGTTCCGAAGAGTTTTCGCATCCTGGGGAAATTGGCCTTCATAGGTATCAGCGATGTGATGAAGTGCGCATATGGCAGATATAGTGCTGCTGACGTTCCATAAGTTAATGTTTTAAATTATATGTCTGAATTTCTTCGTCTTTGTCGGGCCTCCATAGAATCCGTTGAAAGCGCCTATAATTCGCATGCATGGGAAACTTGCGATACATTTTGTCCCCAGATAGCGCGAACCGGTTTAATCGGAGTTTAAGAAACATTGTTAATAAGTCCTGTTGAATAGTCGTGCCAACAAACAATAAACCGTTTAAGGAGTGACCTGAACTTGTTGGCGCTGACGCGTGAAATACGACCCGCAGCTTTGTCGAAGGACTATCTGGTCGTAGTACGTACGGAATGTAGTATTGGGGTTGGATCTCATATAAATTTTTGACAACAGACATATGGCCCAAGGGTTCATACTCCTTCGTAAACAAATTATATGCTGTCTTGAGTGGCGCGTCTCGATCTAGACGACGCTCCAGTGATTTAAACCTGTTCAGTGCATTCCTTTGCGAGGGTCCAAGTCTATCAGGACTCGCCTTAAATGGCAACCTGACCTGTATTCGACCACTTTCGGTTTGAGTTACTGTCTCCTGGAAATGATCTTGTGCGATCTGCTCGTCGTTGGTATATGTTGGCTGACCTTGCGTATATTCTTCAATTCTCCAAAATTGATTGAGTGCCTGCTGAAGTGTGTCTGCCTGCTGAGTGAGGTGACAGTGAACAATCTCACTTGGGCCATCCGGATTGGAGTGGCCGCCAACGATCTATCCGTACGCTGTATTAAGTAGCGTTGGTTTTCCTTCACCGAGCATGAGCTTTCCTTCCCGAATCGCATCGAAGAATCCCTCTGTATTTATCAGGGCATGGATTTTGTTTGACCTAAAAAACTGGGTATCTGCTAAGACAATGTCCGAAGGTTGTGCAGCACAAATCTTCTTGATTACGGAAAAGGTGGATGACCATTAAAATTTTGATGTGCGAGATTTTAACGTGGTAGTGACGAGAGATGTAATGGACTGCCTGTTGCACGAGATTCCGCTTACTTCCTGATACACTCGACGTCGCTCTATCTGCAATAGCTTTGCCGTTTCCTCTTCCGAGCATGAGTCCTCGCCAGTCCCTAATTTTGATTAGAGCCGTTGGAATGACTCCTTGCCGATTTCAGCGTGCAAGTCGTGTACTGCTAGTTGTCGTATGCGGTTGAATGATTAATTCACTAACCGAGGGTGAAATTGTATTTTCTGTTGATACAAAGTGTAATAGCGTGTGATGTGGTAGTCCGCATATCCTGCATTTGGACTTTGACGGGCAGTACTTTAATATATATCTTTTGTTCATGCAATTAATGCAAGCGCCCGCAGTTTTGACCGCGTCATAGCGCGCGTAATGACCGCTGCAGTGTATACAGGAAACTGCAGTGCTTATAAACGTCCTTGAAGCCTGTGAGTGCTTGGTCTTCTGTGGTGTTCGGTGATCCAGAGCTCGGTGGCCTTCCAGAAATTGAAGCCTATGATTGAGAATGGTACAACAATCATCCCACGTAGTCTTACCGTTCATCGTACTTTGTCTTGGTTTCGTAATCAACCTTCGACAGGAAAATGTGAATCATAATGACATTCATACTCTGTTCCGTAGATCCGATGGGAAGTAGTTATGCTCGTATTGCTGATGCATTGTCGGTTAGCCTTTGTAATGCTGTGGAGTCCGGATGTTTCATCGTTGGCATCGCGAAAGGCTAGAAAGGCAATCTAAAAAGATTAAAAGGTCGTTCCATAGCCCGCATCTAGACGTTCTAATGTCTTTTGTAGTTGTCATCCGTAACGTGAACGGATTGAACAACCTCGAATGCCGAGCCTGACAAACAACTCAGAAGGTAATTGAATTTATCTATCGTGATGAGGATTTGATCGTTATGCACTAGGTTCAGGAATGAGCCTTTCAACCGTTTAAATGCTACGTATTTGCCGTCGAAATGTGGTAATTTTAATTTCGGCAACCTGGTTGTGTGAGCTGACCCAACGGCCATGGAAGCGTTGAGCTCGTCGCTGGGTTCCCCCCACTTGGGATGGTTTTGGGCTGCAACAATGAGGAGATGCTATCTTTGGCGGCTATAAATCGTTCTTCTTGGCCTGCGCGCTCAGTATCAACGGCGTTCAGATTTTCGATTTGTGTCTGCATGTTTGATAATTCTCGGTAGTGGATTTGTAGTCGGCACTAAAGTACTCCTGCATCCTCCTGGCTTCCGCATGGCTTCACCTTCTCATGAATGTTTGAGATGTGTTTTTCAACCGCGCGTAGATTGTTTAACTTTACATCGACGGTTGAGACTTGACCTTCTTCGCCGGGGCCCGGCATGATGAAATCTCAATGTAAATTCTTGTGTTTAACCAAATACAAATATAAGCGTTTATAATTTTTGTTTATTTGTGAAAACGGTGGATTTACTTGCGCCGCTTACTTTACCCGAAGCACCCTGTGCACCGGTGCGCTTGCGAATATGCAGACAGGTGCCAAGGAGAAATATATATGTACGTGTGTATGTAATTTAATCTAGGTTATTTTAAATGCAACACAAGCAAGGTATCAGAGTATGCGAATACTGCGGTTTTGCGAAAAGGTGTGGAGAGTTTACCAAAGGGAGGAGATTGCGGTGGTGAAGTTAGGTTACAGATGAAGCTTGGGATGCGTCTGGCAGGCCGAATGTTTCTCTTGGCAAATAAGTCGTCAATTTACCAAATTCCCCGATCTTCGGAAGATGCCGCACAACTTTCAGCAATCTGAGAGCTTTAGCCGCTTAGTAGCTTGGATCGAATTCCTTTTCCGATGGACGTCGCAGTCCTGTCACGGTCGCCAAATGTCTGGCCCTTAGTCTCGGCCAGGGAGGATTGCCTAGAAAATACAATTCGTCCAAACTGTATCCAATGATTAAGTGCTCGAGTTGCTGTCGGTTCGGTTTTAAGTTTATTGTAGCGCTGTGGCTATATGTTCTCACGCACAAAGTAGTAGGAAAAAAGTGTACAAAAGGAGAGAGTACTGACAGCTGAAGGCGTTGCCAGACCCTAGTGCGATAGTTTCTATCGATATGGATCGGAGGGATCACGATACCGGTGTAATTAATTTCAAATATAACAACTCCAATTTATAAACTGTGCTTTCCCTGAACTGCCCCGATAATCGATTCCGATGATATGGACTGTAAAAACTTTATTTCCATATATTTAGAAATATAGTCTATGAGTATGAGAACTTATATGCCGTTTGAGTTCCATGGGCTTGTCGGAAAAACTGTTCCTTGCATCGGGGACGGCCCCAACGGTTGAGAGACTAATATGCAATCTTTGCATAATTTGACAAAGTTTTCCACATCTCGATCAACGCGTGGCCACCACACCTTGACTCTCAATCGACGACTCACCGGGGTGTCCTTCATGAGCTAGTCCAGAACTCTTTTTCGCAGACTTTTTGGTATAATTAGCCATGTTCCCCTTCACAAAATGTTCCCTAACACCGAAATTCCGAATCGAAATGGGTAAAAACTAATTGATATGTCACTATACCAGCAAATGACTTCCAAACAGGTCATTGGGTCCACGATTTCCTCATCAGCACTACTCTTCCGTGCTATCTCGGAAATGATTAATGATGTAGGGATATTGTATTCAGTTATTCGAAATATATCGTGTTCAGTAACCTTCCAGTTCCAATTTGTTGATGGTAATTCGCATAGTCGGGATAGGGTATCGGAAATTTTTTCCTTACCAGCCTTATAAATAATTTATAAGCTTACAGGCGTAAAAGCCATCGCTTAGTTCGAGCGGGTGGTTTTGATGTTGGTTTAAACGGTTCCATCGGCTTGTGATCTGTTCGAAGAGACTTTTTTTCTGTCTGAGAGTACCTTTTTTCTACGTCTGATAGACTGCGACTTGCAAATGAAATAATTCTAGGTTCATCAGATGTGTCAAATTGAATGAGTACTGCTCCCAGAACAACGACGATGACATCTGCTATCAAACGTGTCCTATTGCTTGGGTCGAATAAAGATAAACTTTGTATTTTTGCCAAGTGGAGCTTTAGGTCTTCAAATGCTTTTGTTTCTGTTTCGCCAACTGAACCTTGCTTCCTTTTTCAGCAATCGCCTTAAGGGTTCTGTGCGGTTAGCCAGGTCGGGAATTAATTTACCCATGTAAGTAACAAGTCCTATAAAACTTCGGGTCTCCTCATTGTTTTTTTGATTTCTGAATGACAGTATCGTTCTGACTTTTTCAGGATCAACTTCGATGCCCTTATCCGAGAGTATGTGTCCTAGAAACTTAACTTTCTGCAGTTTCCAGATGCATTTTCCTCATTTAGAACGACGTTATTTTCCTTCAATACATCTTTGACTTTCTCGACTGCATCGACATGGTCCTTCTCATTGATACCAAAAACAAGTATGTCATCGATCTAGTTCATCACATTCTTGCATGATGCTTAGACCTCCTCAAGTCTTCTTTTAAACATCTCAGGAGCAAAGTTAACGCCAAACATAAGTCTTTGACACCTATATAGGCCAAATGGGGCTATGAAAGTGGTTATGCTCCTCTAGCTCTATCTGATGATATGCACTCTTGAGGTCTAATCGTGTGAAGTATTTTGCGTCTCTTAGCTTGATCATTAACGTGGCAAATACTGGTAATTTATAGTTCTCCCTGAAAATTGCCTTATTTGCCAGTCACATGTCTATACATATTCTGATACCGCCTTTTTCTTTAAAGGCAATGACCATGGGCGATATCCAGGCGGAATGACCTGTTACTGGTTTGATGATATCAAGGGCAAGAGCTTCTTTTAATTTCGCTATGACTTTATCCTCAAGTGCAACAGGTATTCGCCTTATAGGTTGCTGAATTGGCTTGACGTCTGTATTGATCGCTAGTTCAACTGGTAGTCCCTTCCACTTTGGAAACGGTGTTACGTTTTCTATTTTCTTAACTTCTATTTTCATATTTTGATTGATGTAACTTTCCCGAGTTATGATAGTGTTACGTCTTTTATTACAAAAGTCGAAGCAAATAACTCAGGATTCTTGCCAATTAATACAGGTGCTTCGAAAACGCAAATTACTTGTACCAGTTCGTGTGAGGTGTATCCTTAAAAAGGATTGGTTGAATTTGGCCGGACGTTGAATAAAGTTGCCTTCTCCGTCTGAAGATATGATCAGTCTCTTGGGCTTATTTAGTTATACCGGGATCCCGAGTCAGTTACTAACGAGAGTGCACCCTCATCATCGCTTTGGATCTTTAAACAATTTGTTCTGCATTTCATATCACCTTCTTCCTCCCCTAAACGCACGTTGCTGCGTTGACGTTAAGCTGGTTCATGATGATCATAGGACTTTTGTCGTTTTAAATTTGTTCTGCATTTTGCGGCAAAATGGCCAAACCAAGTGCACTTATTGCACGTTTGGATGACGGCAGGACATAATGAGCTGCTGCTATTGTGGCCTGTGAGAGCTGGAACTAGCAAACCACACTCTGTGCGGCTGGCCATGTCTGGTGAGAGATACGTCACTGTGGTGCGATTTGCCAATGAGTGATGGCTAATTTGTAAAAATAGTTTTTGATATTTAGCTTACAAGTTGCCATGGGCATGCCGACATTCTCCTTTTCTGGAAGGAGAGGCATGATGGTGTCATGCCTGGCTAACTCGTCCGCTATGCAGATGCCTACGGAACCTGTATTAGGCTGATAGTATACTAACTAGCCATCTCGTGGAGAGATCTGCGACAGTATGCTATTGTTCGGGAGTTGGTGTTTGTCGAATATATTCATTTAATAGCCGCTTAATCGTTCTCCTTGGAGGCTTATGTCCCCTAAACAGTTAAGTGTTTCCTTTATAGCGTGGACCTCCGCTTGGAAGACGCTACAGTGTTCCGGGAGTCTGAATGACTTCCTGATATCTAATTCTGATATCTAAGTGTCCTCGTTTTCCGCTTTAGCTCTGTTAAACAGGCCTCTGCAGTTGGTTCTGAGGACTTATAGTTGTTGGGTCCACCAGGGAGATTTTATCCTCCCTTTTTTTTTCTTTATGGGGCATGCAACTTTGAAGGCCGTGTCGCATGCTTCTGTGAATTTATCTACTGTACTATCCAGCACCTGTGGGTCTATAATACTTCTGGCGGTTCCATGAGGAGGCTATTCGTCAAAACTTCTTTGTACCTGTGCCACTCGGCCCGTCTGGGGTTTGCGAATCTGGCCGGCAAGGGAGAATCAAGGGACCATATTGTTTCTATGAATCTATGATCTGAAAAAGAGTCCTCGTCAGAGACAGCCCAGTTTTTGACAGCGACTACGAGTGAATCTGATGACAACGTTAGATCTATAATCGTTTGACAGGTTTTGGTTATGAAGGTAGGGACAATGCCCCTACTGCATAAGAATAGGTTCGAATTTAGAATAAAATCAAATAAAGACTCACCTCTATCGTTATTGTTTAGGCGACCCCACTGAGTGTGATGGGCGTTGGCGTCACAGCCTATTACCAAAACTTTCTTGAGCTTTTCGCATTCCTTTGCCAGTCCCCTGACCAGTGCATCTGAGGGGCTTTCCCGGCCAAGTTGGCCGATAGTATCCTTATGGGGCCACTTTGCAGCTCCAGGCTTACTGCGGTGTTATCTCCGTTGCTGTAATTGCGAAGTAGAAATATATTACTGGTTTGATGATATCAAGGGCAAGAGCTTCTTTTAATTTCGCTATGACTTTATCCTCAAGTGCAACAGGTATTCGCCTTATAGGTGTTACTTTTTATATTTTCTTAACTTCTATTTTCATATTTTAATTGCTGTATCTTTCCCGAGTAATGGTTGTGTTTCGTCTTTTATTACAAAAGTCGAAGCAACAATTTAGGATTCTTGCCAATGAATACAGGTGCTTCGAAAACGCAAATTACTTGTAGCAATTCGTGTGAGGCGTATCCTTAAAAATGATTGGTTGAATTTGGCCGGACGTTGAATAAAGTTGCCTTCTCCGTCTAAAGATATGACCAGTCTCTTGGGCTTATTAAGTTATACCGGGATCCCGAGTCAGTTACTAACGAGAGTTCGCGTCCACCAACTTGGCATTTAATTAGTTCACCCTCATCATCGCTTTGGATCTTTAAACAATTTGTTCTGAATTTCATATCACCTTCTTCCTCCACTAAATGCACGTTGCTGCGTTGACGTTTACCTGGTTCATGATGATCATAGGACTTTTGTCGTTTTAAATTTGTTCTGCATTTTGCGGCAAAATGGCCAAGCCGAGTGCACTTATTGCAATTTTGGTTGACGGCAGGACATAATGAGCTGCTGCTATTGTGACCTTCCACATTCAAACGGCCTATTTGGGTTCACGGGCCCTCCTGAGATTTTTCTTATCGCCTCAGTTTCTGGCCTTGAATGCATTATCTCCGACTGCTTACTTATTTCCTCATCGACTTGACAGGCCTCCATCACTTGAGCCAAAGTGTACTCTATTTCTAGAAGTTTCTTTTTCAGATTCAGCCCGGCCCAGCTGTCGATTATTTTGTCTTTAAGGGAAATATTCTCAACTTCTTCTATAGTGGCTCCAAAGTCACATTTCAGAATTTTATGGCGCAATCTCAAAACAAATTTAAAAAAGCTTCTCCTTCTGTAGGACAGAGATTTCGAAATATATGTCTCTCAATACTAGAGTTCTGCTTTGGAACCCTATATCTTCATCTTCATCTACCCTATAGTTTGAGGCTGCTGTCTCCCCAAATGTAATAATATGCATCTCTTTCTAATAGGTAGCCCGATTTCTTCGGCTTGAAGGCAAATCTCAAAAGCTCGTAACCACTTCCAAAAAGAGACTTTTCAATAATCTCGCATAGAAATGGTTTGATTACATTATCCGCCATTGTTGCATTTATGCTTGAAATAATAAAAAATATTGGTTATTTGGCATAATGCCACTGACTAAGTCAGATCGCATAAAATATCGAGTCTTACTATGTAAAACCCCCTGACGCACAGTCATCTTTTATACATTTTTGTTTGTTTTATTTTCCAGCTCATCCTTTCTGAACAGGCCCAGACTTAGAGTCATCTTCAAATAATTTTAATTCAGCCTGTACTCTTTGGTACTGCCCCAAGACTCTGGTTGCTGATATTTCTCTTTTCTTGTTTCTCATATGTGCATCGAATATCTTCTCAAGTATCAACAAACTCTCTTAACAGATTTTCTTTCACATTTACGTCACGATTAGTTTTTACACCTCACTTTTCATGTCTGTTACTGAAATGACAAATGGTTCTCTTCCTCTTCTTTTTTTTCTTTACACCACGAACAAATGCATGTACGAAAACGGAGTTCCAGAGAACAAGTAACATGACTTTTAACTGCACTTATCATTGTGTGCCTTTCTGATTCGCACAAAACTTTTCTTCATTTCATTTATTTTAATTCGTTTAATTTCGCTATGACTTTATCCTCAAGTGCAACAGGTATTCGCCTTATAGGTGTTACTTTTTATATTTTCTTAACTTCTATTTTCATATTTTAATTGCTGTATCTTTCCGGAGTAATGGTCGTGTTTCGTCTTTTATTACAAAAGTCGAAGCAAACAATTTAGGATTCTTGCCAATGAATACAGGTGCTTCGAAAACGCAAATTACTTGTAGCAATTCGTGTGAGGCGTATCCTTAAAAATGATTGGTTGAATTTGGCCGGACGTTGAATAAAGTTGCCTTCTCCGTCTAAAGATATGACCAGTCTCTTGGGCTTATTAAGTTATACCGGGATCCCGAGTCAGTTACTAACGAGAGTTCGCGTCCACCAACTTGGCATTTAATTAGTTCACCCTCATCATCGCTTTGGATCTTTAAACAATTTGTTCTGCATTTCATATCACCTTCTTCCTCAACTAAATGCACGTTGCTGCGTTGACGTTTAGCTGGTTCATGATGATCATAGGACTTTTGTCGTTTTAAATTTGTTCTGCATTTTGCGGCAAGATGGCCAAGCCGAGTGCACTTATTGCAATTTTGGTTGACGGCAGGACATAATGAGCTGCTGCTATTGTGACCTTCCACATTCAAACGGCCTATTTGGGTTCACGGGCCCTCCTGAGATTTTTCTTATCGCCTCAGTTTCTGGCCTTGAATGCATTATCTCCGACTGCTTACTTATTTCCTCATCGACTTGACAGGCCTCCATCACTTGAGCCAAAGTGTACTGTATTTCTAGAAGTTTCTTTTTCAGATTCAGCCCGGCCCAGCTGTCGATTACTTTGTCTTTAAGGGAAATATTCTCAACTTCTTCTATATTGGCTCCAAAGTCACATTTCAGAATTTTATGGCGCAATCTCAAAACAAATTTAAAAAAGCTTCTCCTTCTGTAGGACAGAGATTTCGAAATATATGTCTCTCAAGACTAGAGTTCTGCTTTGGAACCCTATATCTTCATCTTCATCTACCCTATAGTTTGAAGCTGCTGTCTCCCCAAATGTAATAATATGCATCTCTTTCTAATAGGTAGCCCGATTTCTTCGGCTTGAAGGCAAATCTCAAAAGCTCGTAACCACTTCCAAAAAGAGACTTTTCAATAATCTCGCATAGAAATGGTTTGATTACATTATCCGCCATTGTTGCATTTATGCTTGAAATAATAAAAAATATTGGTTATTTGGCATAATGCCACTGACTAAGTCAGATCGCATAAAATATCGAGTCTTACTATGTAAAACCCCCTGACGCACAGTCATCTTTTATACATTTTTGTTTGTTTTATTTTCCAGCTCATCCTTTCTGAACAGGCCCAGACTTAGAGTCATCTTCAAATAATTTTAATTCAGCCTGTACTCTTTGGTACTGCCCCAAGACTCTGGTTGCTGATATTTCTCTTTTCTTGTTTCTCATATGTGCATCGAATATCTTCTCAAGTATCAACAAACTCTCTTAACAGATTTTCTTTCACATTTACGTAACGATTTGTTTTTACACCTCACTTTTCATGTCTGTTACTGAAATGACAAATGGTTCTCTTCCTCTTCTTTTTTTTCTTTACACCACGAACAAATGCATGTACGAAAACGGAGTTCCAGAGAACAAGTAACATGACTTTTAACTGCACTTATCATTGTGTGCCTTTCTGATTCGCTCAAAACTTTTCTTCATTTCATTTATTTTAATTCGTTTAAATTTACCTCGTCGCCAATGTAATAGCCCGTAAGTAAA
This sequence comes from Drosophila subpulchrella, assembly GCF_014743375.2. Taxonomy (NCBI): domain Eukaryota; kingdom Metazoa; phylum Arthropoda; class Insecta; order Diptera; family Drosophilidae; genus Drosophila; species Drosophila subpulchrella. Next base: position 144,613 of record NW_023665495.1, on the reverse strand, counting down.
GTCCACATGCGTTTGTTTTACTGTTGTTTCTGTTTATTTACTTCTTATTTACATACAAGGAAACACATGTACATCTACCCTCGGCTGATGCTTGATTACCAATGATTGATTTGCAGAAGTCTTACTGACATCTATAGCTGCAACCTTCTCGACAGTGACGACGGCCTCCGGCGTATCGCTCAGGTCCACGCGCTCGCAAAACTCTGCTCAGCGAAGAATCGGTAAAGTAGCCGCCCTCCGGTCCACCAGCTGCATCCAACTCCTCAGCAAGCACCTTCTCGGCCGGGTTGCCGGCAGAGCTTCCAGCGACATTGGAGTCGCCCCTATAGATCTTAATATGAATGGCACTAAAGTTGAAGTTCAGCACTCTTCGAACAGCCTCGATTGGAGCAACCGATTCCTTGTTAAGGACCATAATCGCCTGGTTTACATCCGCTTCATGCTCCTCCACCTTGACGACTTTCCAGTCCTTCGTGGGATGGTGCGGGTTGCATTCCTGCATCATGTTAAGGATGTCCTCCAGCGCTTTTATCGCAGCTTTGAGCCAAATCCGAGCTCGGAGCATACTGGGGACGTCACACTACTACAGTGCAACAATGTTCGCCCCTTCGAAGACCTCGACGTGTTTGCTTGCCGCCTGCTTATATAGGTCGGTCGGCTGACCTGGCTTTCTATCACAGGCACCCATTGCGCGTCCATGCAGCAGGACGATGAACCTGTCTTTTTCCCGTACCATGCGCAGGCATGTGTGGGAAAGCTGGGATTTCACTGCCTTCCTTTTATTCCTGGGAATCCTGCCCTCCAGATTGACCCTGTCGATGAGACCGAGTAGGACTCGATCCTTGGTGATCTCGGCGAAAGAGACCGATGGCTGGATCTTAGATGTCTTCGCCGATGGTCCGGGTAGCTCTAGGTATCGCTGCCGTTTCGCCTGAGCACCTTCTTGGGTGGGCTGCCCATAGTTTGGAAGCACTGTCCTTGCCCATCCTACCTTATTTAGCCATTCAAGCGAAGGTGTGTGCTTCTTGATTGAGAGCGCAGAGTCTGGGCGGCCGTCCGCCCTTCCGCGTATGTATATTTATTTGTGCCAGGCGGGGGCCCGAGCGCCTTGGCTGTGTTTACCGCGCTTTAGAAGTCCGGCCTGGAGTAAGATGTTGTTTTTTTAGGTGATGTGTTGGGTATTATGGGATTGTGTAAAGCAACTATTTAGATGCGGCTGAAAAATTCGCATCGTCGGTATTGCATCGTTGCAGGATACCCGCTCGTTGTCCGGGACTGCTAATTTACTGGAGTTTTTTTTGTGGGTTTTAAATCATCTTATGGATGATAGGGCTGTTGGTCGCAACAACACTGCCGCATAGACCAAGTACAGGTGGTTTGAAGGTGTATGCGCGATACATCCACTTAGACTCAGCTGTTTTCAATATTAATCGTGGATATTCTCAATGTCGTGATGATTGAGGTTATTTCTCCCGAATGTTCTTAAGATAGTGATGTCAAAAAATGTGGGTAATGCATCCTCCGGGTAGGTTATCCGAGAGGTTTTGATCTGACGTTGTTGGTACAGGACCACAGGTTGTGTTTTGCAAGGAGCTTCAGGATGTGATAGTACATAGACTCGTACTTCACTCTGAATGTCTCAGATTTGGAACCACAGATGGAACCTATATCTTCTAATCTCTTTTTAATCATACAATTTGCTGTTTTGGCAAGACAGGATATAAGGGATATAGGCCTAAAGTTTTTAACATCGGATAAATCTTTGGTTCTTTTGGGAATCGGAGTGATCCTAATAAATCTCCATTCCTGTGGAAAATCACAGTTCTTAACCTTATTATTGTATAAGGCTACCAATTCGACCTTGGCTTCTGTGCTGAGAGACTCAATCATTTTGTATGTTATTGAATCAGGTCCTTCTGCATTTTTTTTTTGTCTTGATCTTGAAGATCCTCCAGAACAATACCCGGATTTTCATTGTTCTTTCTGGAATATAGGCTTTCATCTGATACTCTGTTTTCAGGAGGTATTTGCTCAATTAAAAATTTAAAATAGGACCTTGATTTATCCAGATCAAACCTATCTAACTTTCCGACCTGACAGTTTTTCAGATTTTTTAAAAACCTTTACGCAGTTTTCGTGTTTGGTTTAGTGTTTAATTCAGTTATCTTTTTTAAAAAACTAGTTTTCTTGGCAATTTTGACTGATTTTTTCCATTTGATTTTGAGACTTTCTGCATTCACATTATTTTCATATGACGGATCACGACATTTTTTACTTTGACTATCGGAAAATTCCTTGAAGAGTTGCTTTAATTCATCATTCCACCATGCCTTTGGAGTTTTGCTAGCCCCAAAACAATATGTGGCTGCCTTGATTTCACTTGTCATACTTTTAGTGAGGTTTGATATACTACCAAATGACTCTATTTTTCCTAATATGTTGAATAATCTGTTTTTTGCTAAGAACTTTATAGGTAAGCTTAAAGCAGCATTTATTTTGTAAACAATGTAGAAACTTTTACATGTCCATCCCGTACAGTGAACACCTTTGGTGAATGTCAAATCTAGCACTTATCCCGCCACTGAGTCTGTGTTTCTTTTAAAGGTTGGACTATTGTTGCTTTCAAGTCTGTATCCAGCACTTGACATTACCCTTTTTAGAAAAATCCTTTCCTCTTGTTTATACTGTCTCCAAAATTACTACATCTGGCATTGAAATCACCGGATATAATAACTTTGTTGAAAGGGTCAAGTTTTTCTATTAAATTATTAACTTCAAATTTAAAGTTACTGAGAGAAATGTTGGGTTCAAAATATACAGAGGTTAAAATCATATTTGTTCCTTTGTTGGAGGCACTTGCAATAATAATGTCACAGTTTGTGTTATATGTAATTATACCCGTTACTCGAAGAGTAAAAGGGTATACTAGATTCGTCGGAAAGTATGTAACAGGCAGAAGGAAGCGTTTCCGACCCCATAAAGTATATATATTCTTGATCAGGATCACTAGCCGAGTCGATCTAGCCATGTCCGTCTGTCCGTCTGTCTGGCCGGATGAACGCTGAGATCTCGGAAACTATGAGAGCTAGGCTATTGAGACTTGGCGTGCAGATTCCTGAGCTTCTTACGCAGCGCAAGTTTGTTTCAGTGGAGTGCCACGCCCACTCTAACGCCCACAAACCGTCCAAAACTGTGGCTCCTACAGTTTTGATGCCAGAATAAAAAGTTTAACTGAAATGTTTTGCTCTCATCAATACCTATTGATTGGAAAAAAAAGTTTGCCTCGCCCAATTTTCCGCCCACAAACCGCCCACAAGCTTCAAAAAATCATACATATGAACGTGGATATCTCGGAAACTATCAAGGATAGAGAATTGGGATCTCAGATTTAGATTCCACTCTAACGCCCACAAACCGCCCAAGCCTGTGGCGCCCACAATTTTCATGCTAGATACAAAATTTTAACTGAACTGTATTGGTCTCGTCAATACCTATCGATTGACCCAAAAAATTTGCCACGCCCACTCTAACGCCCATAACGCTTAAGTCTGTCTACCGCCGATAGGTGGCGCATTTCAATCTAGCTTTGCTGCTTGCATATCTCCATTTCCCTTTAGCCCCTTTAGCTGAGTAACGGGTATCTGATAGTCGAGGTTCTCGACTGTAGCGTTCTTCCTTGTTTTTTTATTTTAGGCTGTTCTTGTATGCTATTGCTACTCCGCCGTAGCCATCATCTCTGTGCTTTTCAATTAGGTTACAATTAATTATATTCCTATATAATAAGTCATGCGAAAAAGCCTCCGATAGGATGGCAATGTCACAGTTCTCATTATTCAAAAAAAAAATTCAAGATTGTTTTTATTGTTTTTTAAGGATTGAATGTTATACTAAAGAATTTTGATACTCATTGTGTGAAGTTACAAGAATCTCATTCAATGGTAGTAACTGGTTGTATTCTTTCTCTTGCGGTAAATTGGCTATTTTGTTTGGTATCGTGTGTAGCCTTGATCAGATCTATGATTTCGTTTGTATTGCTAATTTGGGATAGCAGCTTAATGATATGATGAATTTTATCCTCAGTGGATAGCCCAGGAATAAAAGGAACATGGTCACTTGAGTCATTTGTATACGGCTCCAAATAGAAGTGAGGTTTCTGCACTGAGGTTTCTGCTGGGATAGCAGCTTAATGATATGATGAATTTTATCCTCAGTGGATAGCCCAGGGAAAAAAGGAACATGGTCACTTGAGTCATTTGTATACGGCTCCAAATGGAAGTGAGGTTTCTGCACCGGAACTGTAGGTCTTTCCACCAATCTGCTAACGAAGCTGTGTTTTTTTAGTACTGCATTTACCTTGAGATCCTTATTCTGTGTCTGACTATCCTGTTTGTTGAGGGGAGGAAAGTTACCATCATAATTCTCCAGGAGAGAGTAATTTTGAGATACTGAGTAAGTACTTAATACCTCCTTCCTAGCTATCTTCTTGATTGTCATAATTTTATTGATGTCCTGCTTCTTCGCCCATATTGGACAGATTTGTCTATCCTTGGCACTGTGGCATTTAAGCACCGAGCATTCCTTGTCACCACATTTCTTACAGCGTTCTGATGACTTGCATGTAAAAGCAGTGTGTTCCAGTCTACCACACTTAAAGCACTGACGCACTTTCGGTATGTAGTGGTCAACCTTCAACGAACAGATTTCAAACAATTCCTTTAGTTCTGCAAGTTCATTTTTTGCACCCACAAAATTAGTGGCATTATCAGACCACAAAGTTCTTGGCTTTCCCCGAATGCTGATAAATCGCCTTAACGCTGCGATGAATGGGGCTGTTGATAAGTCTTGAACGATTTCCAGAAAAGCGGCCTTGGTTGAGAAGCAGACGAAAATCGGAATATAGCATTTGTGGGGCGGCTTGTTTCGAGCCTCAGCTTTGTAAAAAAAGGGTCCACAAAAGTCTGTTCCTGTGGTGTGAAAAGCTGGGTTTGACCGGACTCGATAAGCTGGCAGACTGTGCATAATATGTTGGAAAATCGTTGGCTTGTTTAGGACATTGGCCACAAATTTTCTTCCTCCGACTGGCCAATATTTTTGTCTTAACGATCCAAGCAATGCCTGAGGGCCAACATGTAAGAACTAACGGTGGAAAAAGACTATTATTGATTTTGTAACCGGTTTGCCTTTCGGAAGGATAACGGGGGCCCGGCGTCGTAGTCTAAATCTGAATTTTGCAGCCTTCCTCCAACTCTCAAAAGCCCATCGTTTCCAAGCCTGGGACTTAGAGACAGCAGCTGCCTCCTTTTTGGTAGGGGCTTATTGGCGTGGAGTGCGGCGATCTCGTCAGGAAAATGGCCCCGCTGAATTCCCTTTATAAGAATACGCGAGCCATCAATTAAATCTTGTACGGTGAGAGGACCAACTCGTCGAGGACAATTCTTGTTCCGAAGAGAGATGAAACGATTTATGTAAGCAAATACACGCAGAAGTTTTCCAAAGGAATTTTGGTACTTGCTGTTACTTTAAATGTCCATAGCAGCCGAGCTAATCAAGGTGACGTGTCTTTGTTCTGGTAGATCGCAAAGATGTTCCACGCTTGCCGGCCAGGATGTCGAATCCAAAAGTAGGAATGGTGGTCCATGTTTCCAGAGCTTAAAGGATAGTAGTTCACTCGGAGAACAGCCTCGAGACACTAAATCCGCGGGATTTAAGTCCGTCGGAAAGTGGTGCCATGACATTCCGTCCGTTAATTCTTGGATTTGCGCAATTCTGTTGGATACGAAAATTTTAAAGCTTGATGGTGCTTCTCTTATCCAAGACAACACGATAATTGAATCAGACCAACAGTGAAAGTCACAGGGCATGGCGAAGATATGCTTTATACTGGAGATGAGTTCTGCCAGTAGTAATGCAGCTGACACTTCCAACTTAGGTATAGTTAGCGTCTTCAAAGATGCTACCTTAGACTTTGAACACAGTAGATGAGACGTTACTGATCCGAATGCTTCTGCTCTCAAATAGATACAGGCTCCATAAGCTGTACTGCTGGCATCAGAAAAGGCGTGCACTTGCACGGAAGCATTTGGCAGTTTTGAACTATGCGTAGCTGAGAGGCAAGCTCTATCCAAACTGAAGACTGCCTTTCGGGTAATGGGTCATCCCAGCTTAGACTTTCCTTCCACAATGCCTGCAAGAATATTTTGGCTTTAACTAGAATCGGAGCTATAAGGCCAATGCGGTCATAACACCTTGCGATTACTGATAAAACCCTTCTTTTGGATGGTGGACCATCTGGAAGCATTGGTAAGAAGTTGAATAAGAAATTGTCCGAACTTGGCTCCCAAATTAGTCGTAGAGTCTTGGCAATGTCGGTTCCGTCATGAAACTTAAGAAGCTTCTCCTTTTTTTCTCCCCACTCCCCTTCAAGAATTCTCGGCTCGTTGGAGCACCATTTGCGAATCGGAAACAAGCCCCTGGAAAGCAAAGCTTTGACTTGCCTTCGAATTTCCTGTACTTCTTCAGTTGTATTTCCATCAGACATTAGATCGTCGAAGTAGAAGTCCCTTTTTATGATTTTAGCCCCAATGGGAAACGAAGATTCCTCATCATCAGCTAACTGGTGCATGGCGCGAATAGCCAGGAACGCAGCAGGCTTTGTTCCTCCTCAGGGCTATTCCTCCACAGAATGCACTGCAGATATTCATCTGGTTGCGAGATTCGCACACAGCGGTACATTTTGCATATATCCCCGCAGAGTTACAAACCAGAGTTACTATAGGCGAAAACGAATAAGTGATTTTTGGCTGAATTGTAGGGCCAGTTAGAAGCAGATTGTTGAGCGATTAACCTGAAGTACTTTTTGCCGACCCATCAAACACGACACGAAGCTTTGTGCTACTGCTATCCAGCTTCTGAACGCAAAGATGTGGCAAAAATAATTGCTTATGGTGGTCTTGTTGAGGTGCCAACGACATAAGGCCGATATCGATATATTCTTTTAGAAATGCGCTATACTGAGTATTTAGGACAGGATTTCTTGACAATTTTCCTTCTAAACTCCTAAAACGCCTTAGCGCGAGATCAAAGGAGTCACCCAGGGCATCAAATCCAGTGCTGTTTAAGAGTCGAACCGAGTATTGCGCGCTCTCTATCCGAGTAACGTTTTCCTAAGAAAAAACGCTCACAAGGAATATCCTGATTGTTCAGAGAAATATCGGACGAATAGCAATTTTCTATCTCCCAAAATCGTTTTACAGCTTCAGTGAGGCACTTATCTTCCGTTTTTGTTATATTCGGCTTGACTGACGTGGCTATGGCACATACTTTCTTTCTTTCGTTTGCCAGGCCCCCAAAGAAGATCCAACCAAGTCTGGTGTTCTGCAGAGTCGGCAATCTTTCAGATAAGTGAACTTTTTCCATGAAAATCAAATCAAAAAATATTCCTGCTCCAATCAGGTCTGCTAAGGAAATATTCTTGGGAATATCCCACGTAGAAGCATTTATATCAAACTACGGCTGATAATCTGTAATGGTTTTTGTGACAACAGCAGTAAAAGAGGCATGATAGCGAGAATCCTGAGACTAAACGATAATATCAACTGCCTTTTCAGGGTTGAGTGAAGATTATCCTATTCCAGATACTGATACATGCGACGGTCTTGACTTGAGCTGCAACTGGCCAACAAAACGGGACGAAACAAGGTTTAGTTGCGATGCTGAATGGAGGGAGTATAGCACGGCATGGAAAGAAGGAGCCAGCGCGATTTTTGACAAAGACAACAGCCGTTGCGAGCAACAAGTATTGATCGGGATATTGGGTGCTATGATGTATGATGATGTGGATGAACATGCAATTAATGTAGATGCTTGAGAAGATGGGTAGAGGTCGCCTGATGACGATGATGTTAATGGCGCACGTGGGCTAGGGGTCAAATGAACAAGTGTGTGACAGTTTTTTCAATTGCCAGACTTGCATTACTGCAAGCCATGACCCTCCCGCTAGCAATTAATGCAAAAATGCAATTCATTTGCCTGTTTATAGCGCAAGCTAGGAGAAAGATTTAAAAACCTTGCCTCGCAAAAATTACATAAAGGTTAATTCGAGTTAGTAGATGCCGCAATGGGTACGCTTTGGTTATGTTTATGCGATTGTCTTCCCATCTGATGGCCTGGTGTTTGTGTTACCAAGGCGCTATCCGAATTTTCCATTAACCTGCATCGTTTTTCCAAAAATGAAGCCATTGAGGTCCACGTAGACAGGATGTGGGATGATAATTCCTCTTCCCAGCGTTCCAGAGTTCTCGAATCTTGATTAGAAGACACGATGTTAATCAAAAATCCTTCCAGAATTAGGTCTGTAGTAGCAAGCGTCCTGATTGCTCGCAGATGGGAGTTCATTTTATCGCTAAGCTCGCGAAGACCTGCAGCAGATCCCATCTCAACACACTTGAACCCAAATATCGCCTTTACGTGTGCCTGGAAATGCAAAAGCTTGTCATAAAAATGATTAATTAATAATTCCACAGCCTTATCATAGTTCGCATCTGATGGCTCTAGCGAACGTATGGTTTCCAACGCTACGCCTTCAAGGCTTGCACGGAGATATTGGAATTTTTAAATTTTACTAAGCTCTTGATCATTGTTCACCACAGTTGAAAACATCGCGTAGAAGTCCGGCCAGTATGCATAATTTCCACAAAAACGCGGAAATTCCAGGTGCGTAAGCTTTGAACTCCTACTTGAGTTCAGGCTGCCATATTCTATAAAATGGCTTTGAAAGGCGGTTGAAATTGCATTGCTGTAGAGCCTTTGTTGCACAAATAATTCTCGAGAGAGTTTTGACTCGTTGTCAAAACAAATATTTGCAAAGTTAGGCCGCGCATCACTCGATAAATCCGCCAAATCCAATTTTTCCAAACTGGCCTGCGCAGCGTTAAAATCTGTTGACATCGATTCAACATATTTTAGCAGCGCTTGCAAATCTTGTTAGAAAATAATTGGTGGCCGATAATTGTCACACAACAGATTTCACCTTGGCTCTGTAAAAGTCGATTTCACTTGGACCGTCCATTATTTTATTGAAATTAAAGAGCGAAGACCGGTATAAAAAATAGCCTGTAGTTGCGTAACCGCCAATTTAGGCATCAAAAAAATCAACGGGTTTTCTTTTTCAGTTTCTTTTCATTTTTTCGAAAGGTCTTTGCACCGCGAATATGTCACCAACACAGTTACAAGGCGCCGATTATGATTATGCCGTTTATATGCGGTGTATGTAATGTAAATCTGATATGTTTTCAGCGAGTTTAATTATTGTTCACAAGCAAAAGGAATTGCTTTGACCGTAGTAATTAATGTTAGAAAGAATATGCCGTTTTGTTTAGCAACAATTTATGCACAAACAGCAGCGAACAAAGAAAAGACTGTAAATGTTTTTTGACAATTAAAAAACAATGAACGTATGTTTTTCAACGAAATGCACACTCCGGATCAAGAATCACGTCGGGGTCATCAAATGTTTAGGGGAAAACAACTAATTTGCCACCCTTAATGTCGATATAATATTTAAAACGCACAATAGGTTTAAATTACGAAAAGCCGAGTTTTATTGTTCAAGACAAAAACGTAATGCAACAGTCGGAAGCTATTCTAAGCAGCACTCGACTTACAAAGATAATAGATAAACGAGATAACGAGAGAGGCTCGAAATCTCTGGAATGTAAAAGCTTTAAGTACTGTGGGCTTCTTTCGCATAATTCAATAGTAATATATTTATGGCAAAACAAACATTAGCCAATTGCATTTACATTTAAGCAATTAAGCTTTGGTTCTGCTCCGAACAAAATCCGACTATATAATTTTAACTCCTTGAGTAAAAAGTACAAAAGGCATTTTTTTAAATGTTAATGTTAAAATATTTTAAATATTTTTTATACATATTAACGGTCTGAACTAACTAAACAACTAAATTAAAAAATTATATTGTAATAATAATATATCATACGTAAACATAACATTTTAAGTAAATTCCATTTACTTAATTTTACTATAATCAAATAATTTACATTTATAAAACAATATAAGTTCTTTTTTTCGATATACAATAATGTTCTTTAGATATTAGGGCAATCACATGTCGCTGCTCCACGAAAACTTTTCCGCCGATATGTTAATCGCTAGCCGAACATAACGGAGTGACGCAAAAAAAATAACGGACCGGCTGAAATTTGTCTCTGAGGGCGCCGAGTGCAGGCAGATTATAAGACAAAGAATGAGTGAGAACGTCCAAATATCTGACTCTCTTTGTTGCACGACCGTTTTCGTCGTCAGTCTTCTACGCTGCGCCGACTTCTCTGCTGACGTCAACAGCGGCATAGAGTTTAAGGCTAAAAAAAAAAACAAAAAGCTTTTTGCCTTCTGACATGTCACCTTGTCCCTACTGCAGAACTGATGGGATATAAGTCGGAACGAGACGAATTGGACAACTATATCCTTTAGCTTTCATAGGAATGAAGAAAAATTATTTATTAAAAAATGTAAAAATCTTATAACTAGCTCAGTAGATTGTGTGTTTGTCCCACCAAATTTACATGACTTGACTGCCCCTTAGATCAGTGAGAAAGCAAAGAATTCAGAGGATAACAGTGAGTTTATTTTCGTTTTACTTCTTACAGAAGGTGGGTGGCTCGGTTGGTCTCGGTGTCTCTACGCGCTGACTCCGATGGTTGCTGATGATGCTCGACTTGGCTCTTCGACGCGTTGACTCGGTAATCGCTGACTTCTTTCAGTATCAGTTGCAGTTTTGGGACTTCGCAGGTAATCGGTGGGCTCTACACGACAATGCCTCATGAAAGCACAAATCGACCGAACGCTAGTCCTTTGCACCAGGTTATGCTCAGTCGGGCGAGGAACACTGGGTTAAGACAAATTTCCCCCTATATCAGGGCTCCTTGTCTCAGGACTCTATTTCTCGACGCTGATGGTGCCGCCGGACAATGTGCTAGGGTCATGACAAAGTAGGAAACAAACCGCCTTGACTCAGACGTGTGGTTCCCTCTGGACCTCAGCTACCTGTGTCTCAATTCGGAGATTCCTGATGTACTCAATCCCGAACGTCTCGACGAAGCGATCTAGCTCCTTGTAGGCTTCACACGGCGCTGCTTCCGACGAATTGACTTGTTGTTGTAAACTTGGTTCTTTGACTTTGATATCTAGCTGATCGTGACGGATTGACTCCTCGCGATCGACTCATTCCGCTCCCAGCGCACTGCGGCCTTATATAGGGCACCCGGGAACCGTTATTTCCCTTTTGCGGACGCACCGTCGTGATATCGTGATCCCTCCGATCCATATCGATAAAAACTATCGCACTAGGGTCTGGCAACGCTATCAGCTGTCAGTACTCTCCCCTTTTGTACACTTTTTTCCTATTACTTTGCGCGTGAGAACATATAGCCACAGCGCTACAATAATCGTAAATCCGAACCGACAACAATTTGAGCAATTAATCATTGGATACAATTTGGACGAATTGTATTTTCGAAGCAATTCTCCCCGGCCGAGACTAAGGGCCAGAAAGAAATATTTTGTAGATTGGGTTTCCCAAGATATCTGCGAACGGATAACGGGAGACAATATGTTAGTGCGATGTTTGAACAATATTGTATCACAAATGTCATTGAATTTATAAGGACTCCACTATATTGACCACAGCCGAATGCCGAAGTCGAAAATATGAATCGATCGCTAATGAAGAGGCTGAAAATAGCTCATCTGAACAAATCCAATTTTCAAGAAGATATTAAGAAATTTATTTTAATGCACAATGTTACTCCTCACAGCACAACAGGGACCTCACCTTCGGAACTAATGTTTAATCGAATGACTAGGGACAAAATTTCAAATGTGCAAGATGTATTGGGTGAAGTTCATGACTCAGAAGAAAAAGATAATGATTGCATACAAAAACATAAAGGTAAAGTAGTTGAAGATAAGAAAAGAGGAGCGAAAGAGGATAGCATACTGGTAGGCGATCAACTATTTATGAAGAACGTAGTATTTTCGAATACCACAATATATGAAGTTTTATAGCGTGAAGGTAACATAGTTAAAGTGTCATGTGGGGGGAAAACACTTATGAGGGATGCCAGCCACCTAAAGAAGATTCCAGCTGCCATAACCAGGAAAGACGTACCGGATCTTGGATCGACAACCACGGATTTGGAAAAGACACGTCAACACCCTTTGAAGGACACTCCCGAGCAATGCAGCGCATCCCCCGGACCTGGTTCAAAACTAAAGCTGATAAACAAAGGAGGGATGTCGGAATCAGTGCGAGAGAGAGTTGGGAGTGACTCTCTATTAACCACAGGGGAAGGCGATGTTTCGTCCTCAGATGCCGATCACGCGGACATTCATTGTTAATCAAGCATCTGCCGAGGGTAGATGTACATGTGTAAATAAGAAGTAAATAAGTAGAAACAAGAGTAAAACAAACGCGTGTGGACTTTACCTACGGGTTATTAAAGCCCTTTTAGCTGAGAACCGGGTATCTGATAGTCGAGGTACTCGACTATAGCGTTCTTCCTTGCTTGATATAATTTTAAGCAAATTTAAGCCTAAGATAAAAATTGTGATCCAGCAGCGCAGCGTGGGAACTTAAACAAGAGTTTCACGAAAACGAGAATCAAAACAGAAGAATTAACTTGATCAGGTAGTCGATTTTGGTTATGACGGCTGCAATATGTTTTGGGGCATTTGTGGATACTGTGTGGACAGTGGATCTTGTCCGCTTAAATGTGAGTCCAGCTAACCGCTACAAATGGTTATATTTTCGGTTTGTCAACCAAGGCGTTGAATAGAAGCTAGTTTCTGACGGGTTAAGGGATACATCGGTTGCCTAATCCGTATTCCCACATGTCTGCACCGACTAGGCCCAGTTTGCGGCAGCTCCGAAGTAGACAAATCGGAGGGTTTTTAAAGCGTGTTCGACGATTATCTGGGATCCTACCAGCCAGCTTGTAACGTAGTTGCACGTTGGAAACTTCCGCAATCGCTGCGGTAGCTGAATTCGAAAATTTGTGCCTTCTGTAGGTTTGGTTCGATTTGATATAGTTCCTTATTTTAAATTAGTGCACTATTAATTAACTTCGCTAAAATAAATTCACTTTTGTTAAAGCTTAATTGTAACTCCTCGCGGGTAAGCTTTCAAATTTGTTTCTTCACTGAAGTACATCCACTGCCGGTATCAAAAGAATACACGTGTTCAATGTTCAAGGCATATAAGTGGAATTACACGTTAATATTTTTCTGCAGTCAGGACTTGGGCACTAATATGCCCACGTAACAGAATTGGCGCGCAACGGTGGGATTTTTCATATTCCTTAAGAAATATTATTAGGGTCAACCATCTCGATGCCTGCGGTATCGGAGTGGAGTTACCTAGGGATGGCAAAGCTTTCGTCTTTATTTGCCATGAGTAATTTGACTGTTTTATAGAGCAGGGAACTTATATAATTTTAAATATGCACCTACTTATTTGTTTTTGTCCTTAAATTAGTAACTGTAAAGTCCCCAACTTCTGTGACTGTCAGTGTTGAGTGGCCACTCAATCAGAACTTTGTCACAGAATAGAGGCCTGACTTTGAAATGTTTTTAACCTTAGAAATTCTCTGTTTTGTTCATGGACAAATTTACTGGAATTTCCTTAAACCAAGAACTATGAGCTATCCTTTTTATAATACTATACCTACAACTAAGTGCCGACCGACTATTTGTTGAATGTTACGTAAATACAATTTATAGGTGCTTTCTGGTCGTTTGATAGGTTCGAGTCCAGAAAGAGCAGGAGCGCAAGCATTACGGTAACGCATTTAGCAGTTGCAGTGCGGGTCTACTGTTCGTTTGTCGATCCAGGACAGAATGGGGGTGGGGGAGGAAACAGGAAACGCAAAGCCGACGCCCCACAACGTACTAGGCATTTGTCCGGTCGTTTGCTTGGTTCGAGTCTTTGCTGTTTCCTTTGACATTTTTGGGCGGTGGACGATTTTTAAGTTTTTCTGGCCGACGTCCCACAACGTATTAGGCTAGATGGTCAGGTCGTTTGCTTGGTTCGAGTCAAGAGAAATAGGAGACGGTTGTGCGCCCGAGAGTGATCGGTCAAACAACCTGTTTTCCGACGACTGGCGGGAGGGGGTTCCTTATCTAAACACAGCCATTCCGTTTGGAACATTAGAGCTGTCTAGAGAAAGGAAAAGTAAGGGCATGTTAGTTTAGCGGAACCCAGTTGTGTAGAAGCGGCTAACACCCCTAGTTAGGGAAATTTATTTTGTTTTATTTTTGGGGCTCAAATATTGGACGGTTCTTGACCGAAGAGAAACTTGAGAAGCAGAGAGAAGCACCCCCAGGTTATAAACATTTTAATTGTCGACTCATTCAGCGTTTACGCCGCTGAGCGGGTGTTTTGAAAAAAATCACGTGAACCTTTTATACCAATCGAAAAAGAGTGAAGACAATTTTAGTGCGTGTATTAATCAGCACAAAGTGACAATTTATAAAAAGAAAGCCGAGGCCTTTAAAGATGGTCCAATCAGATAAATGAAGGGGGCCAAGAAGAAGGTCCTATTCCAACCCATCACCGGAAGAGTGACCCGAGCAACAACGCGCGGAGACAACCACCAACCACGGAGTGCGAGCGCGCCAAGGCTAGGAGACTTACCTGAAAGAGAGCCGTTGGAGCTCGCACAGAATCAGCCAGGACAGGTAGATACCCTGTCTGAAGAAAACAATTTGGACCAATATACTGAAATGGAAGGAGCTGCCGGTGGGGAGAATCTACCCCTAGGACAGCCGAAAGGAAAATCAAGTATGCTTCCCCGATTTCAGAGGCACGAGGAGGACAACGTGGAGGCTGCCGAGCGACGTGAACAAAGATTGATGGAGCTCTTAAGGAAGAGCAACGAAATGCAGCGTGGTATGAGCGCCCAGATAGAATCGCTGAAAGCATAAAAAAGAGAATTGCAGTCTCCAACATCCCGGAGACCCGAACAGAAGGGACTGCCTTCGCCGCCCTGTACTGTTTCGAATGAAACCGACAGCTTCTTGAGGTACCAAGAGACTCCGCCTCTGGAACCGGTAACACAGGACATGCTCAATAGCCAGATGCACCGGTTAAGAACACCCAGGCGGATAGATACTCCGTCCCACAGGCAATCCAGAACAAACAAAAGGGAGACGAGTCACCAACTGCACCCAGAGATCGATCGGAACTCATCGTTCCAGGGACCGAGATCAAAAGACGTCAGATTAGACAGATGGAACCTAAAGTTCGATGGAAGCGGCATGGCAGTTGAAAGTTTCCAGTTCCGCGTGGACCGATTGCAAGAGTTGTATGACCTCAGCCGCCAACAAGTCTTTTGTGAATTGCATCTTCTGCTGGCAGGTGCGGCCACCAAATGGTATTGGCAGTTAATGGAGGACAGGGCAAAAGACTTCGATTTTGACTACTATTCGTTGACACAGGAGATGGAACGAAGTGACCTTATGAAAGTTAAGGAATTAATGGAACGCAAGCAAGGACAGCACGAAACCTTCAGCGACTATGTCTCCGGTATGCACAACTTGCATTTCAAACTGAAGCATAAAATCGCTAAAGATGAATTTGTTGAGCTTTTGAAAGACAACATGAACTCCCAGATGGGCGGCTTGCTGCTAACATCCCCATTAACTTCGTTAGCGGAATTCAAAAGGGAGGGTATCCGAGTGGACCGCTGGTTAAAAAGTACTGCGAAAAACATACCCAGCACTTCAAAGCTTTCCTAATAGTACAAACGATCTTACACCTTATAAGCATATAAATCAAACATGTCTAATCAATGTGATTTAATCGGTCGTCAGTTAGATCAAACACAGATTCCATGCGCCAAGTGTAAGAAAAATACTAGGGTACTGAACATATATTTTAACAAAAAGCAACAGCAGTGAGGATATCAGCCTGGACAGCTCAGCCGATAAAACATGAGACTCTTGATCACAGGAGTGGGTCGAGGCCACACGTGAATGGGCGCCTAAAAAGGAGAAGAATCACGGAACAGACAACGATGGTCGTACGCAGATTCCTTTTGCGAAGTCATTCAATGCGGTCCGCATCGATCACTTCGAGCCTGTTACGTACGCCCTCCACATAGAAAGATTCACATAGAGAAACAACGACGAATCTTTAGACCGGGGGAGGGGTGCATGTGACTAACCAGACTCATACTGGTGAAGGCAGAAGAACAACGGCCACGATCGACCTACTCCATACCGGCAGCCAAGTAAAAGCTCTAGTCTGATATAAAAGACCTTAGACAATTAGAGAAGAGGAGAGAATCCATATGTGGGTCTTGCTGACGGAAGCCGGCAGCTCCGAGGGAAAACGACTTTCCCTGGGATAGTCGTCCACGGAGACTTTTACCACCAGGGCCAGCCACCATATCGAACAGTCTTTGAGGAGGACACAAATCGCTGCTCGAAAGATCCTTATGTGGCGGACCAGCGACGCCATTGTCATCAAAGAACGTGGAGAGGATCAACAATAAGGATGACATCTGACATACCGTGATGTTTGTAGCCGCTGTACCCGTGATCCCCATGCTCCTGTAAATTGTTCAGCTGTAGGAGCCATCCGTTCAAAAGCGTGGTGATCAATAACGTACTTCGGAGAAAGTAGTGGTGCAATATAAATGTGTTAACCGAGCCAACTAAAGCTAAAGTGAACTCATGCATAACCAAAGACTAATATCCTCAAGTAATACAATTGGAGAACAAGTGAGGAGCAACAAAAAACATTGGAAGCATTCAAACATGCACTGAAATACATTTAAACCAACCGAATCGATAGACGAAGTGCGAATCATGATGATAAGCCGTTGAAGAAGTCGCATGCCTCTGGCATAATATAACTATATATTTTGTGTTTAAGTGAATTGGTATACTTAAGAACAGTCGTATTTTGGTGTACGTATATTTATATAAACATATAACCAATATAATATTTTCCAAAGCCCAGGATCCGGAGCGTCGAGATCTCATCCCCCAGGATTTAAAGAGGTGGTAAGTTTGTCGGAACACGGTTCCTTTCTTATAAACATACATATATAAATGTGGGAAAGGAAAAGAAGACAAGGAGTGGTCATGTCTACAACAGCTCTGCCTAAACTTATTTTACTTTATTTACATTAAGGTATATTCAAATCTGTTAACGTAAAATTATCGCTTGCAACTCTGTTAAAATATTATATTCGATACCGCACGAAAAGAATCGTCGCATAGAGTACTCGCTTTTGCTTTCTGTTTTTCCGAGGAAGAAGATGTAAAACGGAATATCTTATTGTCTATCAATTAAATAAAGTCATTAAACTTAATTGTTGAGATTATCTTTGAACCATCACCGGCGATCCTACATAAATATCCGTGCAGTATCCTACAGTTTTATAGACTGCTATAAACTTTTCCAGCGGCCAGTATCAGCCTTGTTGTTGTATGTACAATTGCAAGAGCTCTCTGAGCGACGTTTTGTAGTCGTGAATAGTCAGCATTTTGCTGATGTGTAAATTCGATACTCTCCGCTAACCAAATATTGTCAATTAGTTTAATTTCCACATGATCTAGCCAACATTATGTAAGTCATCCACGGCACTCGCCGATATAAATATTATCCAATAAATTTGTAATGTAAAAGAATATCACAACATGAAGTGCTAGAGCTCTTTTAAGGGGATGTGCTGACGCGAGATGTGGAGTAGGTCAAGAATAATGACATTACTTTTGACGGACAACCTTGACAATAGGGGATCGCATTGCGCGGCGCGCGACGACCCATTGGCACACGAATGTGTGAAGGGAAGGGAATATGGCCAAAACACAGCCCGATCGTATTGCGATCAAGCGACAGCTAAGCTTGTGGGGCAGTGTGGACTGACGACTGACGAACTTTATGACTAATATTATTTTGCAGGTACTCTTAATATTTATTCTCGTTATGTTGGAGAGAGGCTTACCAAGATCCCACGACCCAAATACGACGTAGCTTATGCCGGCAAATGGTGCCAGAATATCGGACGCCTCTCCCTCGGCCCCAGGTCCCTGTCAGGACTCGGGCACTAATATGCCCACGTAACCTTTCATCTACATTTTTGACAACAGACATATGGCCCAAGGATTCATACTCCTTCGTAAACAAATCATATGCTGTCTTGAGTGGCGCGTCTCAATCCAGTGATTTAAACCTGTTCAGTGCATTCCTTTGCGAGTGTCCAAATCTATCAGGATTCGCCTTAAATGGCAACTTGACCGTGTCCTGCATTTGGACTTTCACGGGCAGTACTTTAATATATGTCCTTTGTTCATGCAATTAATGCAAGCGCCCGCAGTTTTGACCGAGTCATAGCGCGCGTAATGACCGCTTGAGTGGCAGTGTATGCAGGAAACTGCAGTGCTTAAAAACGTCCTTGAAGCCTGTAAGTGCTTGGTCTTATGTGGTGTTCGGTGATCCAGAGCTCGGTGGCCTTCCAGAAATTGAAGCCTATGATTGAGAATGGTTTAACAATCATCCCACGTAGTCTTGCCGTTCATCGTACTTTGTCTTGGTTTCGTAATCAACCTTCGACAGGAAAATGTGAATCATAATGACATTCATACTCTGTTCCGTAGATCCGATGGAAAGTAGTGATGCTCGTATTGCTGATGCATTGTCGGTTAGCCTTTGTAATGCTGTGGAGTCCGGATGTTTCATCGTTGGCATCTCGAAAGGCTAGAGAGGCAATCTGAAAAGATTAAAAGGTCGTTGTCATAGCCCGCGTCTAGATGTTCTAATGCCTTTTGTTGTTTTTTTTAATGCTTTGCTATTTATTTATTGAATCTTCTCCCTTTGGATACTAACAATAAGTGTATCAAGTCTTAGACTAATTAATCTATCTCACAGTCATATGACTGCTTTTCTGCTAAAGGGGCCCGAAAGTTATAGCTGGCTTTGCAGGTCGTTGCGTTGTAGACGGGATCGGCTGGAAATCCAAGTCAAGCTTCTTGCGAGGCGATTGGGGTGCGCAGAGAGTTTTTCGTTGTAGGACGCTTTTTGTTTGTCTATTTCATCTTTTACGGTAGGAATGCTTAGGTCCCTGTGGATGTTTTGGTTGCGAATATACCATGATGCCCCAGTGATAGTTCGCAGGATTTTCGATTGAACGCGCTGTATAATGTCTATGTTGCTTCTGCTGGCGTTTCCCCATAGCTGGGAGCCGTATGTCCAGATGGGCTTGAGAGTGGAGTTGTATAGCAAAACCTTGTAGTCCAGACGCAGGGGCGAACGAGCGTTAAGAATCCAGTGGAAGCTGGTGGCCTTTAGTTTTAGATGTACTTTCTTGCGTTCGATGTGTCTTCTCCAGGTAAGTCGTCTGTCAAGGTGGACGCCGAGATACGTTACATCGTTGACTTGGGGAATCTGCGTATTATTCAATAATAGTGGAGGGCCTGTTTGCCTGTTGAGAGTAAACGTTATGTGTTTACATTTTTGTTCATTTATTTTAGTCCGCCAATCAGATAGCCACCTCTCTACTACGAGAAGGTGGTTTGCTAGCTGTGTTGTGGCTCGGCCTGGGCACCTCGAGCGACTTAAAAATGCGGTGTCGTCAGCGAACGTAGATGTTGTTAGCTGCTCGTTCGTGGGAATATCCGCTGTGTATAGGAGGAACAGAGTAGGCCCTAGCGCGCTTCCTTGCGGGACTCCGGCTTTGATAATGTAGTCGTCGGATGTTGTTGTATTGCACCTTACTGCGAAGGTCCTGTTGTATAGATACGACTCAATAAGCTTGTGAGTGTAATCAGGCAAGTGTGTTTTGATTTTGTGCATGAGGCCACCTAGCCATACTCGATCGAAGGCTTGAGATAAATCAAAGAATATTGCGCTGCAGTATTCCCGATGCTCAAAGGCTGTGCGTATTTCTGATGTTATTCTGTTAACTTGTTCGATTGTTCCATGGCTTTGACGAAATCGAAATTCATGAGCAGGGATAACATTGTGTGCTCCTAGATATGGTGTTATGCGAGTTAGAAGGCATTTTTCGAACAGCTTAGACAGACACGATAATAAACTAATTGGTCTCTAGGATGACGGAATTGTGTGGTCTTTTCCGGGCTTCGGTATCATAATGATGATAGATTTTTTCCATTTTTTCGGATAGTAGCCGAGAGTTATAATCCCATTGAAGAGCTTACAAATAACCTCAATGGCAGAGTTTGGAAGTTCAATTAACATTTTTTGGGTTATTTGGTCACCGCCAGGGGCATTTTTCGGTTTCAGTTCACCAATGACTTTCGCGATCTCCTTTGGCTGAAACAATGGTGGTAGGGAAATAGATTCAGATTCGATTTGTGGTAGGAAAAATGAACCAGTGGCAGGGTTCGGCTGGAAGACGTTTCTGAGATGTAAAGCAAAAGTTTCGGCTCTATCTTCGTCGCTGCGGACCCAGATGCCAGATGAGTTTCTTATCGGAGTGATTGTTTCGATTGGAGAGCTCAGATTTGGGTGAGCCCTCCACAGAGGATGTTTTGTACTGGTTGGCGAAAGTTTTTTGTACTGCAGCTGTGCATTTTCTGTTTCTTGCTTTAGAGCTCGTTTAGTGTGCGAGTGGCTTCCTTAAGACGTTGTTTTGATGACGGCGATTTGTTGGTTTGCCAGGCACGTCGCAGGCGCCTCTTTTCTAGGACTAACCGTTCAATTTGCAGATTAGTTTTGAAGTGGTTTGTTTGCACGTCCCTGCCTTGTGGTGTTGAGATAGTGGCTGCCTCCACGAATACTTCTTCAAGAGCATCGGTAGAGCAGTCGATGTCCGCTTCGATGTTGAAGTGAGGGGTTAATTTGATGTGTGAGCTTACATACTTTTTATATTTTAACCAGTTGGTTCTGTGCGACGTCAGCCTGAGGGGGTGATCTGTGGTTTTTGTGCTTTGAAGAAGAGTTATTAGCACTGGCGAATGGTCTGACGACAGGTCCGAAATCGCTTTGGCGCTTATTATATTGCGGGGAATGTTTTTTGTCACCGCAAAGTCTATTAGGTCTGGAACTTTCCTGGGGTCTGTTGGCCAGTATGTGGGGCTGCCAGGGGAAACATAGTCTAATTTGTTGTTCGGTTCTATGATTGCATTGTATAATTACCTTCCTTTGGGAGTCACAAGGCGTGATCCCCAGTGCGTGTGTTTGGCATTATAGTCCCCTGCAGCTATAAAGCGATCTCCAAGCAAGTTGTAGAAGTCCATGAATTGTCCTTCAGAAATTGTAAAGCGAGGCGGGCAGTAGACAGCGGCTATGGTGATGTTTCCGTTGCCTGACTGCACCTTGATAGACGTGGCTTGCAAGTAATTAGTTGAAAACCTTTGGTGAAAGTGGTGCTTGATGCGTTCCCTGATTAGGATGCCGGTTCCGCCGTGGGCTTTACCATCTGGATGGTCTATGCGGTAGAAAGTATAGCCTCTTATTTGGAAGTTGTATTTGTTTGTGAGGTGCGTCTCTACCAGTAACATAATGTCGATATGGTTTTCATTCAGGAACTGTGTTACTTCAAGGTTGTGCCGTGAAACGCCATTGGCGTTCCACATGGTTATTCGTAGATTTGCCATCTGATTATTTGGACTGCTTAGCTACAAGTAGCTGTATCACCATGTTCTGGTTTTTAACCAGTGTTTGCATGGTCGTTTTCATGAATGACATAAGTTCCATCATACTTTGTTGCATGGTGACCATCATAGTTGCCAGAGCGCTTTTCGACTGTACTTGGATCTGCTGAGCGTTTCCTAGATTAGACTGGAGTGGGTTTTCCGTCCCCGATCGAAGGGCATCGGCGTATGAGAATCCCTTCTGGGTATTTAGTTGACCAAATGATGATCTTGCAGCCGTGCCGAAAAATACTTCCGGCGTCGTACGCGAGTAAGTGTACGCATTTTGGGTATTCTGATGGCGCGTTGCTAAAACTTTTCGCATGCGGTCCTTCATCTCCTTGTAGATCGGACAGCCCCTGTAGTTTGCCGTGTGGTTACCTTGACAATTAACGCATTTTTTCTTTTTGGGGTCTTCTTTGTTGGCAGGGCAGTTAGCCGAATTGTGGAAGTCTCCACACGCTACACAGACTGTTCGAAGTGAACAGTATGCCCTGGTGTGTCCATACTCCTGACAATTTGTGCATTGCACTGGGCCGTTCCTTTTATGTGGCTCTTCCACGTTAATTCTTTGGTGCAATAAGTATTGCAGGTTATAAATGGGGTGCACCTCATTTTTCTTCAAGACTGCTCTAGCTCGACCCTGAAGAGTGGTTGCGGCTCCTTTTTCCTGTTTATAATGTTACTGACGTTCTTTGCAGAAAACCCTTTTTCCTTGAGAGCATCGTTAACTTCCTTGGCGGTTACGGCGGGCTCGATTCCTTTTAGTACCACTTGCAGGCCCTTACTGCTTTTTAGTTGGTACGTGTAGTAGCTTTTCCTAGCTTCCTCCAAGTATTTGGATACTGCTCGGAAATGTTCTTCAGATTTGGTCTGAAGCTTGGTTTCATGGATATCCCTTTTTGTGACCGGAACAACATGAAAGTTTCCGTCCCCCGTCAGCGCAACAATTTTGTTGACCAGGGCGTTCGAGATTTTCTCCCTAATGTAAATTGGTGGGGGCTTAAATTTCGGTTGGGTCTCCTGAGCCCGTTCTGGTTCATTTTCTGCTAGAAGCGCAAATCTATTGCTGTTGGATCTCCCGGGTAATTTATCTTCTATTTGGACACGGTTTATTTTTGCCTTGTTACCTACAGTGGTGTTCTGCGGGCTAAGCTTACGCTTGATATGGATGTACCGATCTTGTTCGGTCTGTATGGCCGGACCCGCTTGCTGAATTTTGTTTTGGTTTTGATTTGTTGTCGTGGTTTTTGTTGCCGTTGTATTTAGAGCTGCGGTTGCAGTCGATTCCGAAATAATAGTCGTAGCTGTGGTTGTTGTTGGTTTTTTTGTTGTAGCTGCAGTTGTTGCTGACAAATTTAGTGCTGATGCAGAAGTTTTACCGTTGCATGTTGTTGGTGCGCCAGGGGTCGAAACTGATGGTGGGGGGGTTTTGCATTGTTGACTCCACGCCGTCGGAGTAGGGGTAACCGTAAGTAAGCATGGTGAGCAAGATCGTGCTCTTTGGCTATCGACCGACAGTAGGGTCGTTTTTTGCACTTCGCTATCACGCGTTGAGACATACGAAAAGTAACCGTCTCTTCGGCTCGCGGAGCTGAGTCGCTCTTTATTCTGTTCGTAGCTCATTGAGCCTTTATTAGCGTGGCACTTATTTATTATTATAAGATGAAACAATGTCTGTGCTAGTCAAAGTCATTACACCGATTTTGTGTGTTGAAACCTAAATTTCTTTGGGTTTTAGCGTCTTTTTGCTTATTTGATATTAACCAGTTTAGTTTTTTTGTTTTGTTTGCATTTAATTTATCAACTTTCTTGCACTTTTCGCGGAGCTCGCACAAGACACGTCCGCTCTCTTCAGCGGTCGCGAACGTGATGAACGTGATTGTAGTTGTCATCCGTAACGTGAACGGATTGAACAACCTCGAGTGCCGAGCCTGACAAACAACTCAGAAGGTAATTGAATTTATCTATCGTGATGAGGATTTGATCGTTATGCACTAGGTTCAGGAATGAGCCTTTCAACCGTTTAAATGCTACGTATTTGCCGTCGAAATGTGGTAATTTCAATTTCGGCAACCTGGTTGTGTGAGCTGACCCAACGGCCATGGAAGCGTTGAGCTTGGTTTGCTTTTGGGCTGCAACAATGAGGAGATGCTATATTTGGCGGCTATAAATCGGTCTTCTTGGCCTGCGCGCTCAGTATCAACGGCGATCAGATTTTCGATTTGTGTCTGCATGTTTGATAATTCTCGGTAGTGGACTTGTAGTCGGCACTGAAGTACTCCTGCATCCTCCTGGCTTCCGCATGGCTTCACCTTCTCTTGAATGTTTGAGATGTGTTTTTCCACCTCGCGTAGATTGTTTAACTTTACATCGGCGGTTGAGACTTGACCTTCTTCGCCGGGGCCCGGCATGATGAAATCTCAATGTAAATTCTTGTGTTTAACCAAATACAAATATTAGCGTTTATAATTTTTGTTTCATTGTGAAAACGGTGGATTTACTTCCGTCTCTTACTTTACCCGAAGCACCCTGTGCACCGGTGCGCTTGCGAATATGCAGACAGGTGCCAAGGAGAAATATATAAGTTAACGCAGGCAGTTCTCACGGAGAGAAACTGCAGAGTTGCAGGCCATATCCGGTGGCCTGCACGCGCATTGAAGAAATAGCTGACCGCGCGCTACAAGTGCAATTGCCCGGAGCCAGACTGGAGCACTCGCGGAGCGAGTGATCGCCATGGGCCGGGACAAAAATGCTGACTCGGCACCTTGGCGACAGCGCTGCAGGAAGACAAAGGCCTCGAGCTGCAGCTGGATAGGAGTTTTAAGTTAGTCTTAATTGGTACTCCAGAGTAATAGCTCTGTCTAAACTTATAAATAAAACCTATGCCCTAACGGGCGTGTGGTAAATAAAGAACAAACAAGGAAGAACGCTATAGTCGAGTACCTCGACTATCAGATACCCGTTACTCAGCTAAATGGACCAAAGGAAAATGGAGATATGCAAGCAGCAAATGCGCCACCTACCGGCGGTAGACAGATTTAAGCGTTTTGGGCGTTAGAGTGGGCGTGGCAAAGTTTTTTTAAAATCAATCGATAGGTATTGACGAGACCAATACATTTCAGTTTAAATTTTTTATCTAGCACGAAAATTGTGGGCGCCACAGGCTTGGGCGGTTTGTGGGCGTTAGAGTGGGCGTGGCAAACCTTTTTTAGATCAATCGATAGGTATTTACGAGACCAACACATTTCAGTTAACATTTTTTATCTAGCATAAAAATTGTGGGCGCCACAGATTTGGGCGGTTTGTGGGCTTTAGAGTGGGCGTGGCATATTCGCGTAACAAACTTGCGCTGCGCTTTAGCCTACGGAATCTAAATCTCAAAACCCCGTTTCTCTATCTTTGATATTTTCCGAGATATCCGCGTTCATATTTACGATTTTTTGAAGTTTGTGGGCGGTTCGTGGGCGTTATAGTGGGCGTGGCAAACTTTTTTTTGGGTCAATCGGTAGGTATTGATGAGAACAATACATTTCAGTTAAAATTTTTATTCTAGCATCAAAACTGTAGGATCCACGGTTCTAGGCGGTTTGTGGGCGTAAGAGTGGGCGTGGCACTCTTTTGAAATAAACTTGCGCTGCGCAGGAATCTCAGGAATCTGCATGCCTAATCCCAGTATTGTAGCTCTTATAGTTTCCAAGATCTCAGCGTTCATACGGACAGACGGACAGACGGACAGACGGACAGACGGACAGACGGACATGGCTAGATCGACTCGGCTAGTGATCCTGATCAAGAATATATATACTTTATGGGGTCGGAAACGCTTCCTTCTGCCTGTTACATACTTTCCGACGAATTCCTTTTACTCTACGAGTAACGGGTATAATAAATTAACAACCAGATTCTTATAATATATATGTCTATCTAGGTTCTAGGTTATCTAGGTTATTTTAAATGCAACACAAGCAAGGTATCAGAGTATGCGAGTACTTGCGGTTTTGCGAAAAAGTTTGGAGAGCTTACCAAAGGGAGGGGATTGCGTAACCTGCACGTGGTGAAGTTAGGTTACAGATGAAGCTTGGGATGCGTCTGGCAGGCCGAATGTTTCCCTTGGCAAATAAGTCGTCAATTTACCAAATTCCCCGATCTTCGGAAGATGCCGCAGAGCTTCCAGCAATCTGAGAGCTTTCGCAGCTTAGTAGCTTGGATCGAAATTCCTTTTCCGATGGACGTCGCAGTCCTGTCACGGTCGCCAAATGTCTGGCCCTTAGTCTCGGCCAGGGAGAATTGCCTAGAAAATACAATTCGTCCAAACTGTATCCAATGATTAAGTGCTCGAATTGCTGTCGGTTCGGTCTTACGTTTTTTGTAGCGGTGTGGCTATATGTTCTTACGCACAAAGTAGTAGAAAACAAGGAAGAACGCTATAGTCGAGTACCTCGACTATCAGATACCCGTTATTCAGCTAAAGGGACCAAAGGGAAATGGAGATATGCAAGCAGCCAAACGAGATTGAAATGCGCCACCTACCGGCGGTAGACAGACTTAAGCGTTATGGGCGTTAGAGTGGGCGTGGCAACATTTTTTGGATCAATCGATAGGTATTCACGAGACCAATACATTTCAGTTGTGGGCGTTAGAGTGGGCGTGGCATATTCGCGTAACAAACTTGCGCTGCGTACAAGGCTACGAAATCTAAATCTGAAATCCCAATTCTTTATCTTTGATAGTTTCCGAGATATCCGCGTTCATACTTACGATTTTTTGAAGTTTGTGGGCGGTTTGTGGGCGTTAAAGTGGGCGTAGCAAACTTTTTTTATGTCAATCGATAGGTATTGATGCATTAAAAGCATCAAAACTGTAGGAGCCACAGTTTTGGGCGGTTTGTGGGCGTAAGAATGGGCGTGGCACTCTACTGAAACAAATTTGCGCTGCGTAAGAAGCTCAGGAATCTGCACGCCAAATCTCAATAGCCTAGCTCTCATAGTTTCCGAGATCTCAGCGTTCATCCGGACAGACAGACAGACGGATAGACGGACATGGCTAGATCGACTCGGCTAGTGATCCTGATCAAGAATATATATACTTTATGGGGTCTAGTGGGAATCTAGTATACCCTTTTACAAAAGGAGAGAGTACTGACAGCTGAAGGCGTTGCCAAACCCTAGTGCGATAGTTTCTATCGATATGGATCGGAGGGATCACGATATCGGTGTAATTAATTTCAAATATAACAACTCCAATTTATAAACTGTGCTTTCCCTGACCTGCCCCGATAATCGATTCCGATGATATGGACTGTACAAACTTTACTTCAGTATATTTAGAAAAATAGTCTATGAGTATGAGAACTTATTTGACGTTTGAGTTCCATGGGCTTATTGGAAAAACAGTTCTTTGCATCGGGGACGGCCCCAACGGTTGAGAGACTAATATGCAATCTTTGCACAATTTGACAAAGTTTTCCACATCTCGATCAACGCGTGGCCACCACACCTTGACTCTCAATCGACGACTCACCGGGGTGTCCTTCATGAGCTAGTCCAGAACTCTTTTTCGCAGACTTTTTGGTATAATTAGCCATGTTCCCCTTAACAAAATGTTCCCTAACACCCGCAAATATGCCACGCCCACTCTAACGCCCACAAACCGCCCAAGCCTGTGGCGCTCACAATTTTCATGCTAGATAAAAATTTTTACTGAACTGTATTGGTCGCGTCAATACCTATCGATTGACCCAAAAAAAATTTGTCACGCCCACTCTAACGCCCATAACGCTTAAATCTGTCTACCGCCGATAGGTGGCGCATTTCAATATCGCTTTGCTGCTTGCATATCTCCATTTCCCTTTGGTCCCTTTAGCTAAGTAACGGGTATCTGATAGTCGAGGTACTCGACTATAGCGTTCTTCCTTGTTTGTTTTGTTATCACTATAATTCTTAACAAAAATACAAAAATCTTTTATATCAACGATAAGTAAGTGAAATGATGTTGTAAAATAATTTTAAAATAATCGTTGTGACGAACCCGCCTAGAAGCGCGTGCGCCACAATAAGTACCACTTTCGTTATTATAGCTTTAAGAGAAATACAGTGAATTATAATAAATGTTAAGTTTAATTAAGAATAAATAAGTCACAGCTAAGTTCAGAACCCTGGGCGGCAACGCCAACCGATAGTTCATCAAGACATGTTAAATACTAGAAAAGCGAAGGAGCTAAAATACCAGAAGTAGGAAAATACTAGAAATCCCGAATAGAGGAAAAGGCCGAAAAATGAGGGAGGGTCACGCGGCGATCGTGGCGGCTCTCTTCTCTCGGGATCGCGGAACGGAAAAGACGTGTGTTTCGGACACGGCTTAACGAGGTTTCAAAAAGTCACGCGTGCTCCTCGAAATAGCCGAGCGGAGGCGATCAAGTGCTGGAGAGTGGCCACGCGGGTGACACGCGGCACACATAGATATACATAAGCAAGTCAGCTAAGGTTAGTACGGTCAGTTTCTCATGTGCTGAAGACGGTGTAGCGGACCCGAGTGAGGACAAAAGGAATGAATAAACGGTGAAGAATATCTAATTGCATTACTCGAACGTGTGTTTCCTTTTCGTAGTTAGGCACCAAAGCTAACCTTACTTTACCCCGCCCACACCGCAGCTAGGGACCTGGATGTGGACCCCCTTCCCGTCCGGTCTAGTAGTTTCCTGCCTCTCCCGTAGTTTTGGGATGCGTGCGTGGACACCCTTCCCGCCGTATCCACAAGCCTAGTTTTCCTGCCTCTCCCGTAGTTTTGGGGATTCGCGCGTGGACACCCTTCCCGCCGTATCCACAAGCCTAGTTTTCCTGCCTCTCCCGTAGTTTTGGGATTCGTGCGTGGACACCCTTCCCGCCGTATCCACAATCCTAGTTTTCCCGCCGCCTCTGTAGGTTTTGGGGACTCGCGCGTGGACACCCTTCCCGCCGTATCCACAAGCCTAGTTTTCCTGCCCCTCCCGTAGTTTTTGGGATTCGTGCGTGGACACCCTTCCCGCCGTATCCCCAAACCTAGTTCCTCCGCCATCCTGGGGCTCGTGCGCGGCCCCGCGCTCGTGCCGACTTACGCCCGCAAAGCAATCTCCCGGCTTGGCCTCGCCCGAAGGTCCAGCCCGGTGGATTTTTCGCCTCCGACGCGAAACCCGACTTACGCCCGCAAAGCAATCTCCCGGCTTGGCCTCGCCCGAAGGTCCAGCCCGGTGGATTTTTCGCCTCCGACGCGAAACCCGACTTACGCCCGCAAAGCAATCTCCCGGCTTGGCCTCGCCCGAAGGTCCAGCCCGGTGGATTTTTCGCCTCCGACGCGAAACCCGACTTACGCCCGCAAAGCAATCTCCCGGCTTGGCCTCGCCCGAAGGTCCAGCCCGGTGGATTTTTCGCCTCTGATGCGAAGTGCAAGACCCCGGCCAGCCCGTTAGGCCGCCACCCAGGAACCGGACTCTGCATGACCAACGTCATCTGCTTTTCTTCGACGTGAATAAGGACCTCTGGTGAAGACTCCCCCCCAAAGTTACCTGTTCCCCCGTGGAGTGGAACCCTCTAGTCCGGCGTTTCGGTGATTTACAAATTTTCTTGTAAAGGACTCTGGATCTGACTGAGATCTGTATCCCGGCCGAGAAAGCATCCTTACAAGTGGCGCCCGAACAGGGACACCGAGACTAGCGGGGCATTTATCCAAGTGGCCTAAAGAACCACCGTGAAAAGGGAAGATTCGCCCGGAGAGTCGAGACGACCGCCCCTACCCGGAGTCGGGGAGGAATCGTAGGATTTAAGAAGGAAGTCCGTCCAGGAAAACAAGACGATGAGTACCCCTAAGGAATCAGACGGTGAGTCCGAGGAAACCGATTTTATCAAAAACCCTGGTGTAGGAGTTCGCTGGATATATGCTCGCCGAAAGGACGAACTCAACTCACTCGCCGTTGAGTTTGGCTTTAAAGCGGATGGTACCGTCGAGGAGGCCAGGAGGACGTTCGCTAACCTAGTCAACACAAGATCCTTCCCACAGCGGGTGTGGACTCGACTAGCTCAGTTGCAGGAACAGTATAGCAGTCGGGCCCCGAGCCCTAACCCTGCGGGGAAGAACGATGAGATGGGACAATTTGCGGAGTCCCTCCGGATCCCCGTCGGCTCGGACGCCGCGCCGATCAACGCCGATCCAACGCGTCTTCGAGGGATACATCCAGGGACGACACGCGGCATCCGGACGCCGCCAGGAGATGTTCGCCCAGCCACCGGCCTACAGGAAAAAAATGTGCAAGGTAACACGACTCTCACCCAACGTTTGCTCCCCGAGAAGATGCATAAGTGGAACCTACGGTTCGACGGTAGCTCAGATCCGTTGGCTCTCGTCGCCGCACTCGAGGAGAAGATGACGACATACAGGATAAATCCGGACGAGATCCCCCGGGCCATGTCCGAAATTTTCGAGGGCTCGGCAGCAGGGTGGCTCCGCACTAGCCATCTGCAATCTGCCTCTTGGGAAACTTTCCGAAGGGAATTTCTGGATTTCTTCCTACCTCCCCGATATTTCGAAAGGTTAGAGGACGAGATTCGCACTCACATGCAGAGGAAAGGAGAGTCTTTCAAAACTTACCTGATCGAGCTCAGGACGAAGATGCAACAGGCTGGGTACCGAGAAGAGGAAGAGTTGTACCGGGCATACGAGAACATGGCTCCCGAGTATCGGCTGTATATCAAGCGCGGCGAATGCGCGTCATTGAAGCAGCTGACACACATGGCTACCGAGTACGAGAGTGTCAAACAACTCGAGTTGATTCGAGGGGGAGCCCCAGGAATGACGGGCGGAAACAGCGAGGGATCGCGACTTCGACGGTCGCCGAATCCCTTCCGGAGCCCGGAGAGTACTACACAGGCAGGCCGCGTGACCCACCCGTATGATCGAGCAAGGAACCTCCCGAGTAGACGTGCAACGGGCCTGCGGCCGCTGCGGTGAGAACGGACACTTCCGTCGAGACTGTCCCAACCCACGCCGCGACTTCTGTTGGGATTGTGGTCGAGTGGGAGTTCTAACCATACAGTGCTGCCGTCGGGATGCCTCGGGAAACGGAGGACGTCTCCGCCGGAATCTGGGTGCGGCGGAGACGAACGAAGCATCGGTTCGACCCCAGCAAACCCCCCGTTAAGGGTACACGGGGGGCTCATCACGGCAGCGATAGAAGTCGGAGACAGATGGGTGGACGCCACCGTCGACACTGGGGCATCAAGGAGTTTCGCCAGCGAAAGTTTTACAAACCTGGTCGCCCGCGCCGGCGAGGTTCGGGATGTGGACACTAGAATAGCGTTGGCCGACCGGTCATGTCTGAATGTTACGAAGTTGTGGCGAACTCCGGTCACGTTGGCGGGCACCACAGTACTATTACCCATGTTGGTGATGCCCACCATGTTGGATCGAGTGATACTTGGGATGGATTTCCTCAAGACCGCAGGAACGCGCGTGCGATGTGGGCAAGCCACCCTTGACTTGCAGCCCGAGCCACAAGCGGAAGGCGATCCGTTGTTACTCCCAGTGCTCATACCACCGAGGGACGATCGAGGGGAAGCAGTACGCCCCGTCAAGTTTAAAGTCCAATTGGGGACTGCCAGACAAGGAGGTCCAGAGGTTCTCAGACCGACGCCGAGGCGGGACACGGCTGCGATAGACGACACCGGGATACCCGCAGGGATGGGAGCAGGAGAGCACGACGAAGACCGACAAATCGTACCTTTGAGCCTGGGGCAACAAAGCTTCATCAACCGGGAGTTAGCTTTGTTCGAGAGTCTTCAGGGGGTTTCGCATGTCGCCGAACACCGTATCGTCATGCGCGACGATAAACCATTGAAGCAACGGTATTACCCCAGGAACCCCGCGATGCAACATGTCATCGATACCCAAGTAGACGAGCTGCTCCGCTCCGGAGCCATCGAGCCTTCCCGGAGCCCACACAGCGCACCAATCGTGTTGGTGAAGAAAAAGGCTGGCGATTGGCGCATGTGCGTTGACTACCGACAGTTGAACGCACATTCGGTGCCCGACGCCTACCCGGTCCCGAGGATCAACCACATCCTGGAGAAGTTGCGTCACGCACGGTACATCTCTACGTTGGATCTGAAAAACGGCTATTGGCAGATACCCATGGCCAGGGGTAGTCGCCAATACACAGCCTTCACCGTTCCAGGTCGGGGACTATACCAGTGGAAGGTCATGCCCTTTGGACTGCACTCCGCCAGTGCCACGTTCCAACGCGCTCTGGATAGCGTAATCGGGGCGGAGATGGAGCCGGTCGCCTTCGCTTACTTAGACGACATTATTGTCATTAGCGCTACAGAGGAACAGCACTTCGTTAACCTCGCCGAAGTGTTCCGCAGATTGCGGGCGGCAAATTTGAGGATAAATCCAAAGAAGTGTACTTTCTTCAAGCAAAAACTGGCCTACCTCAGTCATGTGATCAGTGGTGAAGGGATTCAGACAGACCCCGAGAAGGTGTCCGCGATTAATGGGTTGAAGACCCCCACCAACCTGAAGGAACTTCGCCAATGGATCGGGATGGCCTCATGGTATCGGAGGTTCGTCCCTAGCTTCGCGACCATCGTACAACCAATGACCGCCCTACTGAAGAAAGGGCAGAAGTGGACCTGGGGACCAGGACAACAGACCGCCTTGGAAGAGATTAGAAGATGCCTGACTACCGCCCCTGTGTTGGGTTGTCCGGATTTCGACCAGAAGTTTGTTTTACAGACTGATGCGAGTGACGTCGGTTTGGGAGCGGTGCTATCCCAGGACATCGATGGTCAAGAGAAGGTCATCGCATACGCTAGCCGCCGACTAACTCCTGCGGAGCATAATTATACGACGACAGAGAAAGAGTGCCTGGCCGTCATCTGGGCCATCAGGAAGATGCGGTGTTACTTGGAGGGCTACCGATTCGAAGTCGTTACCGACCACTTGGCTCTTAAATGGTTAAATTCTATCGAGAGTCCTTCCGGGCGAATAGCGCGTTGGGCTTTAGAACTGCAACAGTTCCAATTCGACGTGCGCTACCGACGAGGAAAGCTGAACGTCGTGGCCGATACACTTTCGCGACAGCCCTGTGAGGTGCTTCAAGGCGCTGTCGAGATCGAGGACCACTGCGAGTGGATCGGTAAGATGAAGAGCAAGGTACTCGAAGAGCCTGAGAAGTTCTCGGACTATATGCTAGAGAACGACCAGCTGTACAGGAATATGGGTTACCGAGCTGACGACGAGGACTACTTCCCGTGGAAACTCTGCGTGCCCACCCCCCATAGAGCCCGCGTCTTATACGAGTGTCATGATTCCCCGACCGCAGGACACTTGGGGGTCCGAAAGACGATCAACCGCCTGTCACAAAGATATTTCTGGCCCGGCATGTACCGCGATGCAAAACACCATGTTCGACACTGCGAGTCGTGCCAGAAATTTAAGACCGTTCAGACCAAAGCAGCCAGGAAAATGCTAACCCGCGTCGTAAACGAACCCTTTGACATTCTCTGTGCCGACTTCGTGGGTCCACTGCCCCGTTCGAAACAGGGGAACTCTATGCTTCTGGTCTTCCATGACGTGTTCTCCAAATGGGTAGAGCTGATCCCACTCCGGAAAGCCACCGCCGCTGTAGTACAGAGAGCGTTTCGGGAACGTATACTCGGGCGAGTGGGCGTCCCCCGGAAGTTCGTGTGCGACAATGGAACCCAGTTCACAAGTCGGGCCCTAAAAGACTACTTTACCAAACTCGGCGTGGAAGTCCAGTACACGGCCCCGTATTGTCCGCAAGAGAATCCCACCGAGAGGACCAATCGTACAGTGAAGACACTGATATCTCAGCTGTCGGAAGACGACCAAAGTTCTTGGGATAGTATGTTGCCGGAGATTTCCCTCGCTATCAATAGCAGCATATCGGATTCGACGGGATATACTCCCGCATTTCTCACTCAGGGACGGGAGTTACGCCTGCCTGCGATGTTGTACGACGAACTTACCCCTGGATCGGGGGTCTTCGACATCGTGCGATCGAATCTACAACGAGCATCTCTAGAACAGGCGAGGCACTATAATCTTCGAAGGCGCGAATGGAGACCAACACTAGGGAGTCAAGTGTGGCTGCGACAACATCCCTTATCGAAGGCTGCCGAGGGGTTCGCCGCCAAACTCGCTCCCAAATATGACGGTCCCTATACCGTCGCGAAGTTTACGTCTCCAAACTTGGTTCGCCTGCGGCGCCCGGGAGACCGACGGCGAAGGATCGCCAATATATCACAGCTTAAACCCTACTATGCGGTAGACACCCCCGACACGATCGACGACGGCATCACCGGGGCGAGCGACCCGGCACGGTAAGCGCCCAGAACCGCGGGATAGTTTTAAGATCAATGATTGTAATAGGTTAAGATTGACGGGTCCTATGTTAGCTACACCGTTAGGTAGAGAGTTCAGAAGATAGGGTTATACCAATAAGTCTAGACTAATATTCCAGATGGACGAGGTAATCGTGGTATCCGACGACTCCGGCGACACCGAGGCCTTCCACCCGGGGGCAAACTATGGGGACGGCCGTGAAGAAGAAGAGGAAGAGGAGTCCCCCACCTCCGAAGGTGAAGCCGAGGGCGGCTCAATGGGAGTAGACGGCGGCGATTCCCAGGATCCCGGCGACCCACATTTTGCTGGACTTCGCGGAGGTCTGTGGAGTCCCCGACCCGGGCAGTCGCGTCGAGGCTACCAGCCGACGTCGCCCCAACCGGCCTCGTACCGCCTCGACGATGACGAGGACAGCGCCAGCGACCACGAGGCTGACCGATTCAGTCGACCCCAACGCTCCGGCTACAGCTCACCGTACGGCCATCCCCAAGGACGACGACCCGGGGAGCCGTACTACGCCGAGTCGCGACAATCAGAATCGGAGGAGGACTGCCCGTGGACCAGACGCGATCCCCGGGCGGGCCATCCGAGGTATTCTCGGCCCGGACAACCACAGTTTCCGGACGTAGAACACTTCTACCACCATTCGACCGAGGATCAGGTGTGCAGGTACGCCGGACACGTGTCGCTCATGCGCATCGACGTCCGATCGGTACTTATAAAGGTACCTGGACTACCTGCGCAAGGGCCATATGCAGATGAACCTCCATCCCCACCCCCATGCCCGGCACTTGAAGCCGGCGAAGGAGGTAACCTCGAGGCCGATCGTTCGCCGTACGACGTAACAGCCCAACTAGAGGGGGAAGCTGCTAAGGGATCCGAAGGTCTAACAACTCCTCCCCGACGAGTTTTGACGACCCCAGCCACGCTCTCTCAAGGGGTCCAGACGTCCCCAATAAGAGAGGACCATCGGCAGGAGGTGTCCGACCAGGGAACCCAGACCTCGCCGCCCAACCGGCAGGACCTACGTCGCTTGACTCAGACGCCCGAGATGCAGGTGCCTTACGACGAGGGGCCTATCAGTTCGAGACACGACGTCGAAATCTCAACACCGCTCCTTCCGTGTTCCGAGTATCTGGCCGGCTTCGAGTTGGTCACGGACACCGAGGACGATGATGAAGAAAGGCCCCTGTTTCGCCGTTCCTTTGTGGCGTCACCTCAGCAGGACCAGACGGCCGAGACCATACCCTCCGGAGCCTACATCGAACGTTCTCGCCCGGAGAGCGGGAGGAACCTTTGGTCCACGACACGAGAGGATGGGAACCCCCAACGAGCCCCCAATTGCGCCCACCCTGGCGAACCACTTACTGAATGGGAGAATCAGATGCTCGAGCAAGTCCTCACGGATCTGTCGGGAGTTAGGTTCCCCGAACCTACCATTGACGCGGTTCTCAGACGCGCGCAACCAGTGACCGAAACGAACGCGTCACCCACTTCCACGGCGGAGGTAGATCGGTCGGCACACACGGAGGACGACCTATGCCCACTACCAGAAGGTTGGATCGGGGGCAACAATTTACGCTTCCTACCCCGACGCGTCATAAGCCAAATAGAGTCGAAGGTGGCTACCCGTATCGGTCGCGGATGTCGAGTGCGAATAGCCGTCGGAGCGGGCGCCTATAAGTTCATCGTCACCATCAAGGACGACGGGCGCCTCTACATTGCGCCGCGGGAAGAAAGGGGGGGGTGTGACGAACCCGCCTAGAAGGCGCGTGCGCCACAATAAGTACCACTTTCGTTATTATAGCTTTAAGAGAAATACAGTGAATTATAATAAATGTTAAGTTTAATTAAGAATAAATAAGTCACAGCTAAGTTCAGAACCCTGGGCGGCAACGCCAACCGATAGTTCATCAAGACATGTTAAATACTAGAAAAGCGAAGGAGCTAAAATACCAGAAGTAGGAAAATACTAGAAATCCCGAATAGAGGAAAAGGCCGAAAAATGAGGGAGGGTCACGCGGCGATCGTGGCGGCTCTCTTCTCTCGGGATCGCGGAACGGAAAAGACGTGTGTTTCGGACACGGCTTAACGAGGTTTCAAAAAGTCACGCGTGCTCCTCGAAATAGCCGAGCGGAGGCGATCAAGTGCTGGAGAGTGGCCACGCGGGTGACACGCGGCACACATAGATATACATAAGCAAGTCAGCTAAGGTTAGTACGGTCAGTTTCTCATGTGCTGAAGACGGTGTAGCGGACCCGAGTGAGGACAAAAGGAATGAATAAACGGTGAAGAATATCTAATTGCATTACTCGAACGTGTGTTTCCTTTTCGTAGTTAGGCACCAAAGCTAACCTTACTTTACCCCGCCCACACCGCAGCTAGGGACCTGGATGTGGACCCCCTTCCCGTCCGGTCTAGTAGTTTCCTGCCTCTCCCGTAGTTTTGGAATGCGTGCGTGGACACCCTTCCCGCCGTATCCACAAGCCTAGTTTTCCTGCCTCTCCCGTAGTTTTGGGGATTCGCGCGTGGACACCCTTCCCGCCGTATCCACAAGCCTAGTTTTCCTGCCTCTCCCGTAGTTTTGGGATTCGTGCGTGGACACCCTTCCCGCCGTATCCACAATCCTAGTTTTCCCGCCGCCTCTGTAGGTTTTGGGGATTCGCGCGTGGACACCCTTCCCGCCGTATCCACAAGCCTAGTTTTCCTGCCCCTCCCGTAGTTTTTGGGATTCGTGCGTGGACACCCTTCCCGCCGTATCCCCAAACCTAGTTCCTCCGCCATCCTGGGGCTCGTGCGCGGCCCCGCGCTCGTGCCGACTTACGCCCGCAAAGCAATCTCCCGGCTTGGCCTCGCCCGAAGGTCCAGCCCGGTGGATTTTTCGCCTCCGACGCGAAACCCGACTTACGCCCGCAAAGCAATCTCCCGGCTTGGCCTCGCCCGAAGGTCCAGCCCGGTGGATTTTTCGCCTCCGACGCGAAACCCGACTTACGCCCGCAAAGCAATCTCCCGGCTTGGCCTCGCCCGAAGGTCCAGCCCGGTGGATTTTTCGCCTCCGACGCGAAACCCGACTTACGCCCGCAAAGCAATCTCCCGGCTTGGCCTCGCCCGAAGGTCCAGCCCGGTGGATTTTTCGCCTCTGATGCGAAGTGCAAGACCCCGGCCAGCCCGTTAGGCCGCCACCCAGGAACCGGACTCTGCATGACCAACGTCATCTGCTTTTCTTCGACGTGAATAAGGACCTCTGGTGAAGACTCCCCCCCAAAGTTACCTGTTCCCCCGTGGAGTGGAACCCTCTAGTCCGGCGTTTCGGTGATTTACAAATTTTCTTGTAAAGGACTCTGGATCTGACTGAGATCTGTATCCCGGCCGAGAAAGCATCCTTATATCGTTATTTAATAAGAAATATAATTGTACACTGTTTTTCTTAAGATAACGTCGAAACTGGCGTTTACCAGACAAAAATGCGAGAAACATACCATATTAGGTAGAGGCCTTTAAAGCTCAATTTTAGGAAAAGTGCGCAAAAGTGTACTTTTATACTAACCTAGCTTAATGAGAACTAAATATTCTACAAAATAAAAAAGGTTTAAGAGGTGGAAACATCTGGAATCACTTTGCAGCTCCATTTAAAAATACAAATTAACTTAAAGATTTGGTTTTTTTTTGAGGTTAGAACTAGAATACGAATATAAGAGCACCACAATCAATTAACACAATATAAAGGTCACAAACACAAGTTTCAAGTCCCTCTGATTGGATGGTATTTCAAAAACTTCAGTGCTTTGTATAGTTTTACACTTTTTGACAATTTAAACTATTAAGAATAATAGGCGACTTACCAGCGCTGCCACCTCGTTGAAATAAAAACAGGCTTTCACAGCTGATAACTTAACAGTGGTGCGCACTGTAAATCTTTTCTGTTAGTAACATTAGATATTGATGTTATCGTGATGCATTCTAATAAGCAAAATCAATTTTTAACGACTTTTAAAAAATGGGTTTTGGGCAAAAAAAGTGGTCAAATTTCCCATAGTTCGCTCCCCCTTCCTTAATTTGGGTAATATCTCCTTGAAAATTTAGAAGACTCTCATGGGGGAGACATATAAATCATAATTTTGGATTGTAATTCTTATCTCATCATTTGGTTTTAATGATTGTTGATGGGGTTAATAACTGTGATATTCTTTCTTTGATATACTATCATCAGAGAAAGGTTTTTCTCGTACTGCCAATATTTCATTCAACCCCATAACTTTAGTTAAACTCGCACTTTGAAGCCCAGTGATTTAAGAATGAAATTATTTTTTAATGTAAGTGTGTGTCTTTTTGGTTTCGATCCTCTTCCTATAACTTTATGTTTAAAAGTGTGCTGATGATGGTAAGTATCACCTCTTTTATTGTATATAATCACTGTATTAATCTTAAATGTAAACGAGTTGTATAGTTTTCACCACGTAAATTTATAAGTTCACCGTTCTGATCAGTTATGTGTATAGAGAGTGCACCTATTTCTCTAGTGTTGACTGGTAAGTAAATAAGATTGTGTGGTGTGATATTCATTTTATAGCCCGGTGAAACATTAATTCCAAATTCGTAAATGTTTTTTCAAGATCATAATCTTTTAGTTTATTTTTTAGAAAATTATAAATATCATTGAGTTCATATGATCCTATTGGAAGTTGAATTACTTTATCACCAATATGAAATAGATTATTATTTATATCAACATTGGGTATAGAGTTGTACATATGAAAGTCAATAAGTGCACACTCATTTTCACCATTTGTCAGTTCAATGGGTGGGAAATATGAAATGTTTGTAATGGGTTCATTTCCACTTAATGTAAGAGTGAATGATCTACTCATTTTGGAATCTAATAATGTACTGTGAAAATATAGTTTACAGAATGAAACTTATATTCTCAAATAATTATAAATTCATTAAAACCCTTCCTGTGTCTTCCTTT
Organism: Drosophila subpulchrella; assembly: GCF_014743375.2. Taxonomy (NCBI): domain Eukaryota; kingdom Metazoa; phylum Arthropoda; class Insecta; order Diptera; family Drosophilidae; genus Drosophila; species Drosophila subpulchrella. Next base: position 105,567 of record NW_023665495.1, on the reverse strand, counting down.
TTCCATATCGTTATTTTTACTTATTATGAGGAATCCGTATTTATCACTCCAACACTTTTGACAAATTTTCATAAATGAATCATAGGACATATCAGTATTTACATGATCACGACATAAAGACGCATAGTTAAATCATCTTGTTTTAACATTATAATCATGTTCGCGTTATCACGTATTAGATGTTTTGGAATATGAGTATATGTTTGACATAGGTAAAAAGAATCTATATTTTTACGACGTCCCATACAGAAATATGAACGAATGTTGTTTTGTTTTTCACAAGCAACATCGTCAAAAATCATAGTAGAGTTTTCTTTAGCCTTAGCGGGTGGTAAAACTTCATCATTTTGTGAGAACGTATAATATCCCATTCCCTTTATCGGTTTAATTAGTTTCTCTAAATACTCATACTTTGGTTGATATAAACTCTTCCCACTCTAACTTTTTCTTTATGATCAAGTAATTTCTCTAAGATTCTTGAAACCTACCCTATTTACATGCTATTCTCTGCTATGATTGGTCGATTCTAAATCAAGAATGAGATAGAAAAGGGAGGGTTAGTTTACTCACATTTAAAAACCACCTGCAAACAGTCTCAACCTAAAAGTTTCAAGCTAAAACGTTCTCAACCTAAAGTTTCAACCTAAAAAATCTTGCAATCAACAACATCAACAACATTTAAAACAGTAAAACAACAACATCAAAAACAGCTAAAATTGCTAAAAACAGCTGAAAACAACAACAACAAAAACAGCTACAACTGCTAAAAACAGCTTAAAACAACAACATTAAAAACAGCTACAACTGCTAAAAACAGCTGAGAACAACTACAAAAAGAAAAAAACTACAATAGCAACAACTACAAATGGTCAATCCGGAAATGATAAAAGTACTCAAGGATTTTAATGGTAACGCACCAAAACCTCTTTTAACAAAGACGAAGATGGAATCGGACGTGCGCTACCCTATTCGACGAGCTCATCGTAAGAAAACCAGCTTTGGAATGGCCCTCACTCTTGAACTTGAAGAGTATATGCTGTACTTGCCGGAACGATACTCAACTTTAGAGGATTCAACAATTGAATATATAAAGGATAATCTTTTTTGTATTATTAAAAGGAATGATAACAATCTCTATTTAGAATTAAAAAAAGCTTAAAATGTATTCATTTTTAATATTATTGATGTATCTATTTTGATAAATAAAAATAAAAATAAAATTTCATAAAACTCAAACTCAAACCCTTTGTTATAAATATTTAAATTATACTACATTTTTCCCAGTAGCACATGAGTATCAGAGAAAACGACAACAATGAAGAGTAAACTTTTAGAACAGTTAACGAAAAGTAAAAATTCATTAAAAAGAAGATTTGATGAATTGAAACAAATAAAAAATGAGAACATCAAATTTGGAGGAAAATTTTAAACCTATTACAGAACCTTTACATGAATTACTCACTGAAAATAAAAAATTGAATAAAAAAGAATATATTAATGATACACATGATATTAAGGCTAAGTTCAAGAAAGAGAAAATAAGAGTACCTAAAAGTAAGAAAAGGGTACACGAGAGAGTAATCGAAAATGATAGTGAGAGTGATGCTTATGTTGATGCTTTTTCACAAAACTCTCATATAGATGAATCCGATTTTTCACAACAGTCTCTAATAGATGAATCCGATGTTTCACAACAGTCTCACACAGATGATTTAAATGAAAGTGCATATGAAGAAACCGGGGTGAATTACAATTAATCAGTTAAAGCAAGGAACGATTTTAGACAATAGTTATGGACCAAGAGAAGAAAATAATATTTTAATGTTGGGTAAAAGTACACTTAAAATTAAAAAAAATGTAATGGAATTAGGAAGTGAAATTTAATGGACTCTATCACCAGGTCTATACTCTTTAATTTTTCATAATAGTCCTAAGGATTATACTAAGAATGATATAGAATCATATAAAAACATTTTAATTGAAATAAGTGCTCACAAAAGAAACTATCAACCAGATGGTCGAATAAAAGGAAATCGTTCTAAAAACAAGGAAGAACGCTATAGTCAAGTACCTCGACTATCAGATACCCGTTACTCAGCTAAAGGGACCAAAGGGAAATGGAGATATGCAAGCAGCAAAGCGAGACTGAAATGCGCCACCTATCGGCGGTAGACAGACTTAAGCGTTATGGGCGTTAGAGTGCGCGTGGCAAATTTTTTTTTGGGTCAATCGATAGGTATTGACGAGACCAATACAGTTCAGCTAAAATTTTGTCTCTAGCATGAAAATTGTGGGCGCCACAAGATTGGTCGGCTTGTGGGCGTTAGAGTGGACGTGGCATATTCGCGTAACAAACTTGCGCTGCGCACAAGGCTACGGAATCTAAATCTGAGATCTCAATTCTCTATCCTTGATAGTTTCCGAGATATCCACGTTCATATTTACCATCTTTTGAAGTTTGTGGGCGGTTTGTGGGCGTAAAAGTGGGCGTGGCCAACTTTTTTCTTATCAATCGATGGGTATTGATGAGAACAATACATTTCAGTTAAAATTTTTATTCTAGCATCAAAACTGTAAGAGCCACAGCTTTGGGCGGTTTGTGGGCGTTAGAGTGGGCGTGGCACTCTACTGAAACAAACTTGCGCTGCGTAAGAAGCGCAGGAATCTGCACGCCAAATCTCAATAGCCTAGCTCTCATAGTTTCCGAGATCTCAGCGTTCATCCGGACAGACGGACAGACGGACATGATCAAAAATATATATACTTTGTGGGGTCGGAAACGCTTCCTTCTGCCGGTTACATACTTTCCGACGAATCTAGTATACCCTTTTACTCTACGAGTAACGCGAATAAATATTCTTCAATTATTAAACCATTAATATCATCTTCAGTAAATGAAGAATATACTGGTTCTGGGTTTGATTGCAACTCTTAATGGCTGCTGCTGGTAATAATAACCATACTAATGAAATTCTTTCAATAATAGAAGAATTGCGGGAAGCAAAAATAATATATTTATAAATTAGAAAACATTTTCACATTTTGTTTAATAGTAAAATGTCTATTGACAAGTTTGGTCACTTTTCAAATGATAGAGATTTTTCCTCTCTTTTCAAAAGGGAAGTTGAGAGTCTTACATATTACATATCTAGACACTGATGGTCACATAAATGTTCAAAATAAAAGAATTAAAAACTCTTCAAAACCAATAAATGGAAATGATTTGGCTATTAAAATTTATGTAGATGATAAAATCAACGAAGCGAAATAACATCAAATGGAAACTATAACTAAATCATTTCAACTACGGAATAAAAGAGTATCAGAGCTGGAAAGCAAAGTAATAAAAATGATAACTCAAATGGAGTATATACATAATTCATTAAAAGAGCTTCTTGATAAATTGGAAAATCTTAACATGAATCGCAAATGTTAGTCAAAACTGCGATAAGTAAATATAAAAATTTCTTTGAGAATGGGTATACATCAAACTATACAACTGAAATCATTAAAATAAGATAGGTGTAGAATACATACTTAAACATAAAACATACTTATTTGAAGATTTTGATGGTAGCCCAATTCAGGGCAGATTCTATAAAGAAGAACTCAAAAAAACAGAGATTCCCCCCCACATACTTAGTTGAAAAGGTTGTAAGGCGAAAAGGAAATAAAGTTTTGGTTAAGTGACTGGGGTTTTCAAAGACAGCTAGACATTTTGTAGTATAACAAATGATTTATTTAATTAGTTTTTATTTATATATTTATCTTATACTATATTAAGTTTAATATTAATATTTGTGTACAATGTTTAAAAGTAAAATTAAAAATAATAAATATACATTTTGCAAACTCAACATAATTTTCAATTATATTTTCCAAAGTCTCGATTACAATAAAACATCTCCAATCAACTGTTAAAAAATTGATCTTTCCAATATATTCTTTTTGAAATTTAAGGCTATCTAATGATTATGCATCGTTCACATAATTATTTTGTACCAAGCAAAATGAATTAGATTCAAAGCTTTTTCGATTAATCTCTGATGTTTTATTGATGTCGTACCATGGTCTTCAAAACTTAACTATAAAAATTGTCTTTCGTTAACATAATGCTTTCTTTTGTTATCTTTACCACAAAGAATTTTTATTAACTTTAATAGTAGTTATTTTGTATGCTCTTGATTTAGGCATTGTTTTATTACCAAAAAGTCAATTAGGGGGTTCTACTGATTTCTTTCCAATCACAGGACACATCCTACCCGAACTTACATCTATTTAATAGCTAGTAAACAACTACCAAACAGATATGAGCCATCTAATTACAGCTCATAGCCGTTAATAACAGCTAATATCAACTAGTAAACAGCTATTATACAACTAATAAAGAGTTAGTAAACATCTAATAAACGGATAGTAACTAGCTAATAACAACTAGTAAACAGCTACTACACAGAAACTAACCATCTAATAACAGATCATAACAGCTACTAACCAGCTAATAAGAACTAGTAAGCAACTAGTAAACAGCAACTCAATAAATAGTTTCAATCTTATAACGGATCATTGCAGTTAACAACAGCTAGTTACCAGCAAACTACTAGTAAACATCTACTAAACAGATAGTGACCATACATTAAAAGCTCATTACATTTAATAACAGCTAGTAGCCAGCTAATAAAAACAAGTGAAAAGCTTTAAAACAGTTAGTAACCATCTTATAACAGCTCAAAACAGTTGTTAGCAGCTAGTAACCTGCAAAAACTAGTAAGCATCTACTAATAACATAGTAAACATCCAATAAAAGCTAACAAGTAGTAATCAGCTTCTAAATATTTATTTCAGTCATGAAAATACCCAAGCTTATTGTCTCCTCATACATGAAAGTTTTAGTTAAATACAACCCACTAAACGGACTAGCGGGGTTTGTGCTCTAACAATGCATATATTCTGGGTATTCATTAAACTGTTGAATTGCTGAATTGTTGAAAATTCAACAGAAAATTTCATCAATTAAGGGAACGACCCTAAAAGTTCCCTGTTGAATTTTCAATTTTAGGATAATCAGCTGTTTGTCAGATTGTCAAATTGCCTGCTGTGTTTACCAAAGATTATGTTTAAAATTAAGGAAAATATATATATATATAGTGACGTGTCTGCACTGCGATTTCTCAACGGCCACCAGTTTAAAGAACGAAACCGTTCACAAATAAACAGAATCGCCAATTTCGGCTTTGATTAAAAACGATACAGAAGCTCGAGATCCCGCAATGCAAACAAACAAAGAAAATTGATTAAGTCCGAGTGTCAACAATGACGTAATTCCATAAACGTAAAAATCCAATAAGATCGCAAAATCTAATAAGACCGAATTATGTAAACATAAACAAAAAAGTGGCGATCGCATCATCCACTTGCGATTGCGTCACCTAATGCACTAACAGTAAATTCTAAGACGCAAACCGAGGTTTCATTCTAACCAATTCTGTAACATACAATTAGTCTTTTTCCAACGTTCTAATAAAGAATAACCAACAAATATAAAAAATCTCCTGATTTTTTTATTCGGGCGAAGAACGACTCATGTAAATGACGCAGTCGGTAGGATCTCTTAAAAAAAATATCCTTGCGAAAAATCAAAGTCGGGAGCTTACTGATCAATTAAAAGGATATTTCTAAACTACTAGGATATCCAGATCAGCGCGTGGAATTGCCCACAAGTAAGCAATTTAATCGACTAGCTCGGAAGTGCAACTAAGAGATCCGCAAAAGAACCTAAGTGCAAATTAAAGGCACTGAAAAAATATAATAAATTAAATTTTAATCGACCACTGAATAAATCCAATTCGGTCAGTAATAAAGTTGAGTGGGACTTAATTAAACACAACAAAATGGACCAACAACCACCAGCTCAAGGGCAACCACAAATCGGTGTGGCACCCAACCCATTGACGGAGCAAAACTTAAATCAGCTTTTGTCCCAGATCCGGAATATTCCAACGTTTGAAGGAGATCCATCTACCCTAGGAACCTTTGTCAGAAGAGTTAACTACCTTTTTCGTCTGTATCCTACAACCAATGATCGACAGACAAGCGTTATATTTGGAGCAATTGAACTTCAAATCACCGGTGATGCCCAGAGGATTCTGCAAGTTCTACAAGTCAACAACTGGCCAGATCTTAGAGCAGCCCTAAGCGACGAGTACAAAACGCAAACACCTGTGGAGGAACTATTAAGGCGATTATACAATACTAATTTTCAAGGTAATCTAAGAAAATTTTGTAACGAGATCGAGCTTAAGCAGTTAGTTATAAGCAACAAATTAGAACTTGAGGGAAATCCAAATGAATTAATATTGTACACAGAAGCAATGTTTAGGACTACAAAGAACCTAATACAACGAAAATTACCTGATAGAATTTTTATGACATTAGCAAGAAGCGATATTTCAACAGTACTTAAACTGAAACAAGCGGCTCAGCAAGAAGGGCTATACGAAGAAAATGAAAATTTAAAACATTATAACATCAATGTTAATAAAATTCAAAAGCATCAACAAACAAATTATACACGTAACCCCTACCCTTTCACTAATTTGTACAACACCCAACAATTTAATCCTGGCCCAGCTCTTTCAATTCAACCACACCCCAACCAACCCCAAAGAATGGTTCCACAAAATTATAGGTTCCAATCGAATAACAGAAATAATACTTTTGACCAAAATAGGGGAAGTTACCAAGAGTTTCGAAGAAATTTAATTCAGGGACAGTAAAATAATACAATGAATCAAAGCCAACAGCCAAGTGGACGATCGGGCTCAGTACCCAACCAATCAATCATTTCGCAAGACAGGTAGAAATGATTCGAAGGAATACAGAAGGTGAAGAAAGTGAAAATTATTTTAAGAAAGTCAAGATTAAAATAATGTTTAATGAATTAAACATCGAAAAAGCTAAGCAAATATTAATAAAACACTTTTGTTCCAAGTCAAGTGCACTTTACATCGAACACGACTCTGATTTTGAAATCATTCAAGAAGCTTTTAAACAGGTTATGAACACTACTACAAAAATTGTAAGAGCAGTAATTAAATTACAGGACATAAAAACTAACGCTGAATTTAAAGAAATTATTGTTAGCAACCACGAAAAACTATTGCACCCAGGAATTGAAAAAATGGTAAGGCTTTTCAAAGAAACCTATTATTATCCCGACTACCAGAATTTAATTCAGAATTTAATTAATGAGTGTAATGTTTGTAACCAAGCAAAAACCGAACATAGAAAAACATCGCTTTTATTAAAAACAACTCCAGAAACAGAATTTTGTAGGGAAATTTACGTCGCAGATATTTACACGATCAAAAATCAAAATTACCTAACTTGTATTGATTTATACTCAAAATTTGGAAGCGCGATTGAATTAAACGGAAAGGACTGGATGGAAGTTAAAAGAGGACTTTTTCGAATATTCAATTCAATGGGAAAACCCAGAACGTTGAAAATAGATAGGGATAGTGCTTTTAGGAGTATAGCGCTTAAAAATTGGCTGGACACAGAAAAAGTAAGATAACAACAAGTAAAAATGGAGTATCAGATGTAGAAAGATTACACAAAACAATTAACGAAAAAATACGTGTGATCGAGACCAGCGACAATCCGGAAAATAAACTTATGAAAATGGAAGTAATACTGTATACTTACAATCATAAAATAAAACACAATGCAACAGTTAGAACCCCAGCTGATATATTTATTTATGCAGGTACCCCTGCATATAATAGCCAAATTATAAAAGAAGCTAAAATAGAACAACTTAATACAAAACGACAACATTTTGAGGTAAATACCAAATTTAGAAAGGCTCCCATAATTCACGGGAAATTACACAATCCTTATAAAAAGACAGGAAATATAGAACAAATAGATAATGATCATTTTGAGGAAACTAACAGAGGTCGAAAAATAAAACATTACAAAACAAACTTCCAGATACAAAAGAAAGTTAATAAAAGTAAATATTTGCAGGAGGACCCAGATCAAGACCCAGCGCTTTGACTTTCATCTTTTTGACATCAATGTTAATAATAATGATGCCAATGGGTAACAACCAATTTATAGAAATTAACCCTATAAAATCATACAATGGCTATTTATTATTTATGACCGACACAATCAACATCCCAGATAGTTTTGAATACCATTGCTTCACAATTAATATTACAAAAACGGAAGAAACTTACAAAAATTTGCTATCACAAGCGTTTGGCTTTAAGGAAATAATACAGATTAAATATTTAACGGAAAACCTACAAAGAAAAATGAATGGGTTAAAAATTGTTAAAAGAAACAAAAGAGGATTAGCTAATTTTGTAGGAACAGCTTACAAATATCTTTTTGGAACATTAGATAATAATGATGAAGAAGAATTAGAAGAAAAAATCAATGTAATAGCTCAAAACAGTGTACAGGCAAACGAACTAAATAATATAATCGATACAGTTAACAAAGGCATCGATATAATAAACAAGCATGTTGAATACAACGAAAACGAAAAAATACTTGAATTATTGATTTTTAATTTAGAACATTTCGCAGAATACATTGGAGACCTGGAAATGGGAATGCAGTTAGCAAGATTAGGAATATTCAATCCAAAGTTATTAAAACACGACTACTTGACAAACATTAATTCTGAGATACTTCTGAACATAAAAACCTCAACTTGGCTTAGGTCAGATTCAAACGAAATTTTAATTATATCCCACATACCCAGAGAAATAAAGAAACTTCCCGTATACAAAATATTACCTTATCCAGATGAAAATAATAAAATATTACAAGATAAATATTACGTATACAGAAATAGTTTGTATAACAAAGAAACAAAAAAAACCTGTTACCAACGCATGTCTTTTAGGTCTTGTTAATCAAACAAACACTAGTTGCAGGTTCACAAAAACGCTATTAACTACCCAAATTAATTATGTCGAACCAAATATCATAGTTACATGGAATTTGTCAAAAACTATACTAAATCAAAATTGCATTAAAAATGAAATTGTAATTGAAGGAAACAATATGATCAAAATACACAATTGCTCAATTGCAATTAACGATTTATCCATAAGCAATTATAATTCTGACTACACACAAAGCATATACACAAGAAATAATGTCACCAAATTAGACCCAATATCATACATCCAAGCAAAAGAAATATTTTTTGAACAAAATAAAGAAAACCAGATTTACAAAATAATTGTAATTGTAACACTGGGTCTCTTAATATTAAGTGTATCACTGTACCGACTTTATAAATTTAAGGAAATACCTAAAGGAATACTTATAAAATACAATAACACAAAAGGTGACGACCCAACAATAGAAACACAAGAGTTACAAGAAATACCACAACTATACCCCAAAATCACATAAATAACCATACGATTTTGTCTAAGTGATGGGGGAGTGACGTGTCTGCACTGCGATTTCTCAACGGCCACCAGTTTAAAGAACGAAACCGTTCACAAATAAACAGAATCGCCAATTTCGGCTTTGATTAAAAACGATACAGAAGCTCGAGATCCCGCAATGCAAACAAACAAAGAAAATTGATTAAGTCCGAATGTCAACAATGACGTAATTCCATAAACGTAAAAATCCAATAAGATCGCAAAATCTAATAAGACCGAATTATGTAAACATAAACAAAAAAGTGGCGATCGCATCATCCACTTGCGATTGCGTCACCTAATGCACTAACAGTAAATTCTAAGACGCAAACCGAGGTTTCATTCTAACCAATTCTGTAACATACAATTAGTCTTTTTCCAACGTTCTAATAAAGAATAACCAACAAATATAAAAAATCTCCTGATTTTTTTATTCGCGCGAAGAACGACTCATGTAAATATATATATAAATTATGTTTTTGTTCTGAAGCCACGATCTATCCCTCGCCGCTGTCCGTGAGGGTGAGGGGTTGCGATCCAATTGCCACCGTGGCTGGTCCGGGGGAAGGGTGATGATACAGTTGCCGCCGTGGCTGGCTGCTATTATGGATGAGCTGGGCGGTTGCCACTGGCTCTCTTCTTATGAAGATTACGTCGGGAGTAACTAACTCCGTTGCTAACGGCCCTTAAGGCTCGATAACCAATTTCAATTAATAAAGTAAATGTTGACGGCCAATGCCGGAGTTTTATATTCAAGCCAATGCTCTTTAATGAATGTCCAAGTAAAAACTAAAAACATATTTTACTTTACGTTAGCTATGCGCGGCCGGCAAGCCGACCGCTCGTGCAGCAAAGTGCTGACACTAGCAAAATCAACATAACTCACCATACAGTGCACCAATAAGAACCAGGCACGGCCCCTAAAGATGTTTATGCTGATTTTGCAACTAAACACTAGGGTGATCCAAAAATCACCCAAGATCTGTATCGACTTATAATTACTCCTTAACAGTGTTAACAACTCCCCGTGATCCCGTGATGGGGTCTAGGTGGCTGGCTTGCGTCTCGCATAGTGCGGTACTCCCCGCGTGTAGGCCTCGAGCGCAAGTATCATGGGTCGCCAGCTTGCAAAACGACGCGTAAGTTGTTGTTACGCAATCGGTGACTGCTAAGACGTCGCTATTGCATTCGGCTACTGTGTTCTCCTTCAATTGGATGGTATGTTGGTGTGATACAGGGAAGATCGTGACTTTTTTACAAATAGTTTTAATCTTAGGGTATGCGATTAGCACATGGATTATACTATCGGACTGAAGGACTCTAATGTTAGACGCCTCTAGTAGGCTAATGATGGGGACTTCTGTGTGGTGATCAACAAATACAGACTTCAAATCATTTTGATTAAAAATTGCTGGGTTTATGATGTTGGCTTTTGCAAGTGTGACTGTAAGCATTACGTTTTGAATCTCGGTTATTAGTATTCTATTTCTGGCCAAAAGTACTTCGTATAGGTGGGAAGTGTCAACTATACTATTTTGTTTTGCCTTGATAATTTTATTAACGGCCTCTGTTAATTCATTAATTTTATTCTGCGTCTGCGTATTTATTATAGCCTGCCGGTTATTTGACTCAATTAAACGTGCCTCGGACACTTTTAGCATATCGAAGTCGGCCGCATCAGGTGTGCCCGCAATTACTTTGAGTGCGGTGCCTAGGAAGTCTAGGCTCCTGGCCATCCTATGGTGTATTTTTAAGACAGACAATAAACTTCTAACATGTTTGGTATCGACGTCTAACAATTTTTTCATATGAGACTGTGGGAATAAATCGGACAACCTAGTAGTTTCTTCTACTACAATTGAAAATTCGGACAAGTTACTTGAATGTCGAAGCAAGTTTCTTTGTTCCCATACCAACGCGATTCCGTCCGAAATTGGGATATACTGAGCATGCGAATAATCCGTTACTCTAGCGTTAACTACAGTTAACGTTATCAATAAAATTCCCGCGATCCTGTAAGAAGGCCAAATGTTAATCTACTGTGTATAAAATGGAGTAACTATGCTAAGGTGTAAGTATATATGAAAATAAAGTAAAAAAGGTAAAAAAGGATGAGGGGTATTTTTATCTAAGGTTGTCCCTGTGGACCACCCTCCCTCTAATAAGGACAGACGTTCCCATGTCTGCTTGTACACGCTCTTCTGTGTACAGTGCGGTTAGTTTATTTCCTAACCTTTTGTTATTTTTGAGGTATACTTTTTCTCCTACCTCAAAAATTCTGTTTTGCCTAGTAGGGTTGATCCTGTCTAGATTGGCCTGTTGTGCCTTTTCAATTTACCTATTATTGCCAATTTTTGTTCGGCATTAGCTGAGTGCAAGGCCTGCTTAGGTGACAGTCTTGTCACTGAATGTAGTCTTGTTATATTCTACCGTGGCTCTCATGAGCTTATGCTCAACGGTGTCGTCAACCTTTTGGTCGATTTTCATGCACCTAGCTATCTCAGTTAGGGTACTGTGGAATCGCTCCACTTGCCCGTTTGAGCTGCTGTGTAGAGGGGGTGCATTAACAATGTCAGTGTCATATTGATTTTTCAATAATGAGGTTATAGTCTCAGAGTTGAAAGACGCCTCATTATCACAATATATTGTTTCAATGTTTGGGAACAAATTTATTAGTTGTAATATGGGGCTGCGCACATCGACTATGGCCCTAGAAAGTAATGGCTGTACTACAGCGAACTTTGAAAATTTATCTATGCAGGTTAAAAAAAATCTCTTATCCGTAGAGTATATGTCAATATGCAGCATTTCGCCAGCATATGACGGGGTTGGTGTGATACCTAGCTCTTGCTTCTTGGGGTGTCTGTTGTACTTCCCCTTGGTGCATGGCTTGCAGTTTACAACCACTTCGTTGGCGATTTTGGACATATTTGGAAAGTAGTAATCCTGAAGGACTTGTTTAACATTTTCCTGGGCTGCCCTGTGAGCGCGGTTGTGTTCGCAGATAATTATTTCTTTTTGTTCATTTGCATCCGTGATGTCATTCACGAATTCTTTGCAATGCCAGAACTTGGTTGCTGGGAATTCGGTCACCAAGGAATGTTGGATGCATGCTAGTGTGGAGTGGTCGCAGTAAATGGCGTTAACAACGTCTACGTTTACTACCTCTTTGACCAATCCGAACAGCGAGTCCCTGTTATTGAATTGGTTTATGTGTCGGTTTTTGGTCCCGAAAACTATGAAGTGTCGCCGTAAAGGCTGCTCTGCTTCCTCCAGGATTATTTGATTCCTGTAGCAGTTCAGGGGTTTATCGGTAGATTCGACCGTGTAGGTTAAGGAAAGTTCACTGTGAATAGTGGCTACGTCAGATTGGGGTTCGTTTTGTATAGCGTTTATGTTTTGACGTGACAAAGCATCGGCCACAAAATTTTCTTTTCCGGGTTTGTAGAACACCTTGGCGTTATGTTCTTCGATGAATGCTTTCCATCGTTTAATTTTAGCATTCGTATTTCGCTCGGATACAGCGAAAGTAAGAGGTTGATGGTCCGTAAAAATCCTGATCTCTTTTGTGCCATATAGGTAGTTTTGTAGCTTTCCTATAGCCCAAACAATTGCCAATAATTCTCTTTCGTTGGTTGCGTAATTGAGTTCACAGTCTTTCAACGTACGAGATATCATTGTGATTGGCCTGCCTTTTTGGGAAAGTACCGCACCGATACCGCTTGCTGAGGCATCGGTGGTCAAATCGAAAGGGAGTTTGATATCTGGATACGTTAGTATCACATCTTCTGATGACAAAATGTCTCGCAGGCGCTCGAACGCTCTGCGTTGGGACTCATCAAGTTCGATAGCCACCTTTTTCGACATGTGTTTATTAACCGTGCCATTCTCTCCCTTAAGTATGGAGGTAAGTGGTCTGGCTATGGTAGCGAAGTCCCTGACAAAACTTCTGTAGTAACTAGCCAACCCTAGATAAGACCTGAGGCTGAACAAATTTTTTGGTTCAGTGTACTCCTGAATGGTTTTTACCTTTTCCGGGTCTGTTTTGGCTCCGTTTGAAGTAACAATAAAACCTAAAAATTCAACACTTTCTTTGAAAAACTTTGTTTTCTCTGGTGCCACTCTCATGTTGGCTTCGCACAGGCATTTAAGGACTGTGTCAATGTGTATAACGTGGTCGGCAGCGTTTTCGGAGAAAATTATCACGTCGTCTACGTAGGCGTAACAAATCTTCCCAATCGGCTCACGTAGTACGTCATCGATCGCCCTTTGAAAGATGCTTCCCGCATTTTTCAGTCCAAAGGGTAGACGACAAAATTCATACTTTCCTCCGTTTATGGAGAAAGCAGTTCTTTCGCGGTCTTTTTCAGCCAGATAAATCTGGTGGTACCCCGATTTTAGGTCGAGGGTACTAAAAAATTTTGCCTTTCCTAGATTCGCTAGAATCATAGGAATACTTGGCATAGGGTAACGGTCGGCGATAGTTCGTTCATTCAGTTTCCTGAAATCGATCACCAGCCGTTTTTTCTTGTTGCCATCTGCATCAAGTCCCTTTTTGTCAACAACCCATGTTGGGCTGTTAAATGGCGACCTAGAGGGTCGGATAATGCCATCCTTTAGCAGCTGTTTGATTTCTGTGTTAACGAAATCTGCTGCTCCCATGGGGTAGGGATATAGCTTGGAATATACGGGTTCGTTAGTCTCCGTACGAATTGTGGCAATGATCGAGGTGTTAAAAGGTAGCGCCTCGTTAGAGTGAGAAAACGCTTGTTTCCTCTTAAGGATCATTTTTTTAAATGCAGCTTTCACTGAATTTGGGACTATTAAGTCATCGATATTTGTGAAGTTCACGTTATCGCATTCGTGGTATTTAAGCTGTTCAGATATGTTTCCATACCTGATTACGCTGTTTTGTAAATCTAATGCCGCTCCGGCCTGCGTTAGCAAGTCGAAACCTATTATGGCATCAAAAGTGTTGATAGTATCGAGTAAAAAAAATTGAGCCTTTAGGCCGAATATGTGCATGAAGCATTTTTCTTTTATATTACTGGAGCCATGAATGGAACTCACAGTGAATGAGGAGTCGACAGGCATTATGTTCTTCAGCTCCTTTAGGGGCTTTACATAACTCTTTGCCGCTCCAGTGTCTATGAGGATTTTTATAGTTTTCCCCGCCAGCCCTCGCTCAATGAAGGGCAAGCGAGACCTTCCTCTAAAAAATTGACGAGGTCGTTACAGTCAAATGAGACACTGTCATCATCAATTGCACTTAATGTGGCTGTGGCCGCGTTTTCATAATCTTGAGTTTCTTCCGCGTTGGCAGTTTGCTCAACGTGGTTAACCCGCTGGCGCCTTGGGCCAGTCATTCTCTCCGAAGAGTTTGGTCTTTTTGGGGCCTGCAACTTTTGGTATTGAGTGTTGTTTCCCTTTCTAAAACTCGTAGGATTTCGGAATTTAGAATATGATGGATCAATATCCATAGGTTCCTGGGATTGATTTTGTTTACCCTGATCTACCCAGTTGTCCTGTTTACGCCATGAATCGTTGTTCTGATACCTGTTTGGCTTTTTGAAAAAATGGGGATTTTTTTCTGGTCCGTGGTCGGCACTAGAATTTTTCCCTTGTTTCTCGGGAGCTTTGTGCTGGCCCTTGCGATAATCTGTATTCTGACTTCTTTGCTCAGCTACTTTGGCATATGTGGCCGCGAACATACTTCGTTCGATACTGGCCTCTGCCTCTCTAGCTAACGCCAGTGCTGCTGGCAGGTCTTTTGGCTGTGCTGGAAATACAACAGACCTTAGTGATTTTTTTAGACCGGAAATGAATACGTGTAGGGCGTCAGCCCTAACCTCTGTATTGAGTAATGAAGCCCTTTCGTCGTCATGTGTCATGACAATTTTGTTTGTAACGAGGGTCAATTTTCTTTCGACCTCATCGTAATACTGCATGAGTGTTTGGTCGCCCTGGCGGACCGACTCAAGTCCCTGCCGTAATAGGCGCAAAGATGTTTTATCTGCGTAGGAGCAGTCTAATCTAGCTAGTATGGCTTTAAAATTAAGCACTGTACTATAAGGAACTAGCAGCGCGCGCGCAGGTCCCTTAATTTTGTTTCTAATAATAGTAACGGCTTGGTAATGCGCGGAACTGCCCTCGTAAGACTCGAATAATTCATAGGCATCGGTGGCGGATTGCCTCCATGCCACGTACTCATCTTGTACGCCAGTAAAATCTGGAATTGACTTCACTATATGTAATGGTATATCGCACTGTGGTGCTCCCGGTACTACCTTTACCCTCTGGTAAGATTCTACCTCTGGCGCTTCTATACGCAAGCTCTGAAGCTGTTGATTAACGGCATTGATCTGACCAGCGATTTCGGCTCTGAGCCTCTGTTCTTGGCTAGCTAATGCGGCCTGAATTACCGCCTCTATTTGTGCCGCGTTCATGGTTTCTGCGTTATTTTCTTGTTGTGCCCGTGCTGGTTGATAACTACGGATTCATTCTTCTTCACTGTCACTGTCAAGTCTTTTTTTAGTTTCCCTATATGGGCCTGGAAAACTCATAAGGCCACTAATTAGTTGACAATAAACACAAGTTATTGGAAGGCCGAATGTTATAATTCGACATAATGAATTTTGTTTATTAAAATTTTATATTAATAACCGGGTGCTTGGCGTCCGAAAGAAAATTTTATTTAGGGACGGCTGATATTAATTCACTTTATCTATAAGTCACCTTTACAATTGCTTTATTTAAACTGTAAAAATTTTTTAATTTTGTGTAAATAATTTGTAGGGATTCTTATTTATTTTTTCCCTGTATGTATTTGAAGTTTGACTGTATTAATTTTGATCAGCCCACTTACATATTTTTGTGTCGTGAATTCGTGTTAAAGTTGGGTGCCAATTATGTTTTTGTTCTGAAGCCACGATCTATCCCTCGCCGCTGTCCGTGAGGGTGAGGGGATGCGATCCAATTGCCACCGTGGCTGGTCCGTGGGAAGGGGTGATGATACAGTTGCCGCCGTGGCTGGCTGCTATTATGGATGAGCTGGGCGGTTGCCACTGGCTCTCTTCTTATGAAGATTACGTCGGGAGTAACTAACTCCGTTGCTAACGACCCTTAAGCGAGCACCAATTTCAATTAATAAAGTAAATGTTGACGGCCAATGCCGGAGTTTTATATTCAAGCCAATGCTCTTTAATGAATGTCCAAGTAAAAACTAAAAACATATTTTACTTTACGTAAGCTATGCGCGGCCGGCAACCCGACCGCTCGTGCAGCAAAGTGCTGACACTAGCAAAATCAACATAACTCACCATACAGTGCACCAATAAGAACCAGGCACGGCCCCTAAAGATGTTTATGCTGATTTTGCAACTAAACACTAGGGTGATCCAAAAATCACCCAAGATCTGTATCGACTTATAATTACTCCTTAACAGTGTTAACATATACATATATGCATATTTTATACGAATGCAATTCCTCCATGTTTACAATTGACCAGTGTTACACTCTTACTTTTAGTCGAGAACAGCGACAACTCTGGTTTTCAGCAATTAAACAAAATTTTCAACAGCCCCGAGGCTGTTGAATTGCTAAAATTTCTGACAGTTGACTTTGTATGGAACAGCTGATTCACAGCTGATCTAAATTAAACAATTCAGCAATTCAACAGTTTAGGGAATACCCTGATTATTTTGATATTTTTTAAAAGTAGCTCCAAAACAATAAAATAATTTTTCATACATCATTTTAAGGTGGAGACTAGATGTGTAAGGCCCTGAAAGAAAATAAAATTAATTAAATGAAATTTCATGAGAAAATTGACCAATTTATTTACTTTCAATACCTTCTAAACACAAAGCCTATGTTCATGAATCGAGGTGACATGATTTACAAACTACGAATTATGGTGAACAATACGTTTTGTAATCCAGAATTGATTTCGGAAACGAGCGACTATACCATATAGCTGCCGTAGGAACGATCGGAAAATTGGTGGGAAAGTAATATGAAGCAAATTATAGCTTCGGTGTTTTTTAACATATAACCTCCTACGGTTGGAATTTCGAATTCAGTTTTATCAAAATCGGACTACTATATCATATAGCTGCCATAGGAACGATCGGAAAATTGGTGAAAAAATAATATGAAATAAATTATAGCTTCGGTGTTTTTGTGTTTAATAATTATAACTGCAAGGGTATACAAACTTCAGCCAGCCGAAGTAAACTTCCCGTTCTTGTTTTATAGTATTATTGATCACCCCAAATCCCAGATACTAACTCATAACATGTAGCTAGCAGAATGTAATCAAAGATATCAGACTATTAAAGAAAATAACCGTTTAATATTTGCAGTTTTATTTTCTAATTTATTGATTTCACAGATTCCCACCGATGAATAGCAATTTATATCAAGGATGGCTGCCAACTCCATCCCATTTAGACACATTTACTCCTAAATTGAACCATGATCTACAACGTAAGTCTCTCTTCTATCAATGTTAAAAAATTTCTAAAACTGGTTTAGGAGTTAATTTCATTCTTATAATTAAATTAGGAAAAATCATTAAGCCAACAGAGAGAGAAATATATTATCATTTGTTTTGTGTTAATATCCCAAGTGTTCAAGCCAAAAGGGCGTTTAATTTCTGGGGGCAGTGACGAGCGGCAGTTTTATTCAGATGTCTACAACTCGCGTGCTCGCACTGCCCTCTGCTCTCTGTCTCCATCTCTCCCTTAAGCTCCGCTTCGCTCTGGAGCTCTTAAATTATGTAAGGCTTTACTAGTTCAATTTTCAAAGTGACAATAAAAACCCCAACGTACTCCCGTGTGTTTCGTACCTTCGTTCTTGGGACTCCGTTGTTTTAATTTAAGCGATTAAGCCACCCCGCCCCAACACCAAGAATAATACATAATTCATATTTTCAAAATTATTTATTTCAGAAAATTATTCAACTATCGCATTCAAATAATTATCAGATTAAAAGGATCTACTATTTCGATAGTAGTGAACTGTTGTTATACTAGTATGCATTTATTTATTAATATTTTATATGATATTTGTTGAAAATGGCGATTAAATAATGATTATAAATATTATGAAATATGAATATCAACTCAAACCGAAAAAAGATTTAGGGTTTAAGTACAGGTAAAACTTCAAAGCTACCTGTAAAACCTTAGGCTATCTACATAGCACCCGTTCTGGGCTTAAAATCAATAAATGAAGATGATTATTTTCTAGTTCAATATACGAGGTGAGTTCCAAAGTAAACAGGACTTTTAAAAAAAAGACAGAACAAATAGTTTTTTTTAACAAAATCAATTTATTTTATTCAAAATAGTCTCCTTCTGCTTTAATACAGCGTTTTTCACGGTCCAAAAGCATGTCGAACGAGTGTTTTAGCTCGTTGCCCGGTATGGCCGCCAGTATGCCGGTGCAAGCCTTTTGAATGGCCTCTACGTCTGCATAACGCTTTCCTTTCATCGGCAAATGCATTTTTCCGAAAAAGTAGAAGTCGCACGGTGCCATATCAGGTGAATACGGGGAGTGGTTGATGGTTAAAATGTGATTTTAGTCGGACACAAGCGTCGATCGATGAGACGTCGCATTATCGTGCAACAAACGCCAACTTCCATCTTCGCGATATTCGGGCCGAACACGTCGAATACGGCGCACCAAACGCTTCAAAACTCCAAGGTATTAATGCGGTATTCTGCAATAACGTTTTGGCCGGGTGGAACAAATTCTTTGTGGACAGTACCCTTGGAATCATAAAAACAAATCAGCATTGTCTTCACTTTTGACTTCTCCAGGCGCGATTTTTTGGGTTTCGGCTCGTCCGTCATTTATGTCCCCACGACCACTTTGAAAACGTTGAAACCACTCGTGCACTCTGCTACGGGATAGGCAATCATCGCCATAAACTTGTTTCATCAATTGAAACGTTTCGGTAAAAGTTTTACCAATTTTAAAAAAGCTCATTTTCGCACCGATGACAAAAACATACTGACACTTAAAACGCCATAACCTCACTTCCAATAGATGAAATGTCATTTTACTGGAAGTCGATAAACGATAGCAGATTCTAACGCAACAGTTTACATATAGATGGCGCCACTAGAGGGCGCTAGATTCAAAAAGTCCTGTTTACTTTGGAACTTACCTTGCATTTCAATATTTTCTCTGAATTAAGGATTGTGCTTTTGTTTGCTTTTTATATTTATTGATTTATTTATTCTTTTTATATTCTTTTTATACCCGTTACTCGTAGAGTAAAAGGGTATACTAGATTCGTCGGAAAGTATGTAACAGGCAGAAGGAAGCGTTTCCGACCCCATAAAGTATATATATTCTTGATCAGGATCACTAGCCGAGTCGATCTAGCCATGTCCGTCTGTCCGTCTGTCCGTCTGTCCGTCTGTCCGTCTGCCGTATGAACGCTGAGATCTTGGAAACTATAAGAGCTACAATACTGGGATTAGGCATGCAGATTCCTGAGATTCCTGCGCAGCGCAAGTTTATTTCAAAAGAGTGCCACGCCCACTCTAACGCCCACAAACCGGCTAGAACCGTGGATCCTACAGTTTTGATGCTAGAATAAAAATTTTAACTGAAATGTATTGTTCTCATCAATACCTACCGATTGACCCAAAAAAAAGTTTGCCACGCCCACTATAACGCCCACGAACCGCCCACAAACTTCAAAAAATCGTAAATATGAACGCGGATATCTCGGAAAATATCAAAGATAGAGAAACGGGGTTTTGAGATTTAGATTCCGTAGGCTAAAGCGCAGCGCAAGTTTGTTACGCGAATATGCCACGCCCACTCTAACGCCCACAAACCGCCCAAATCTGTGGCGCCCACAATTTTTATGCTAGATAAAAAATGTTAACTGAAATGTGTTGGTCTCGTAAATACCTATCGATTGATCTAAAAAAAGTTTGCCACGCCCACTCTAACGCCCACAAACCGCCCAAGCCTGTGGCGCCCACAATTTTCGTGCTAGATAAAAAATTTAAACTGAAATGTATTGGTCTCGTCAATACCTATCGATTGATTTTAAAAAAACTTTGCCACGCCCACTCTAACGCCCAAAACGCTTAAATCTGTCTACCGCCGGTAGGTGGCGCATTTGCTGCTTGCATATCTCCATTTTCCTTTGGTCCATTTAGCTGAGTAACGGGTATCTGATAGTCGAGGTACTCGACTATAGCGTTATTCCTTGTTTTTTATGATAAGTAACTTAAGTTTACTTAGAAAGAAAATCGCCGAACTGCTGATTCTGATTTTACTTTGCACCTGCGGTGTGGACTTTTTAGCAACTCCTTGTAACCTCACTATTTGTATTGTTGGTGACAGCTATGACTTTGGGTGTATGGTTCGCAAATAAAACAAGGAAGAACGCTATAGTCGAGTACCTCGACTATCAGATACCCGTTACTCAGCTAAATGGACCAAAGGAAAATGGAGATATGCAAGCAGCAAATGCGCCACCTACCGGCGGTAGACAGATTTAAGCGTTTTGGGCGTTAGAGTGGGCGTGGCAAAGTTTTTTTAAAATCAATCGATAGGTATTGACGAGACCAATACATTTCAGTTTAAATTTTTTATCTAGCACGAAAATTGTGGGCGCCACAGGCTTGGGCGGTTTGTGGGCGTTAGAGTGGGCGTGGCAAACTTTTTTTAGATCAATCGATAGGTATTTACGAGACCAACACATTTCAGTTAACATTTTTTATCTAGCATAAAAATTGTGGGCGCCACAGATTTGGGCGGTTTGTGGGCGTTAGAGTGGGCGTGGCATATTCGCGTAACAAACTTGCGCTGCGCTTTAGCCTACGGAATCTAAATCTCAAAACCCCGTTTCTCTATCTTTGATATTTTCCGAGATATCCGCGTTCATATTTACGATTTTTTGAAGTTTGTGGGCGGTTCGTGGGCGTTATAGTGGGCGTGGCAAACTTTTTTTTGGGTCAATCGGTAGGTATTGATGAGAACAATACATTTCAGTTAAAATTTTTATTCTAGCATCAAAACTGTAGGATCCACGGTTCTAGGCGGTTTGTGGGCGTTAGAGTGGGCGTGGCACTCTTTTGAAATAAACTTGCGCTGCGCAGGAATCTCAGGAATCTGCATGCCTAATCCCAGTATTGTAGCTCTTATAGTTTCCAAGATCTCAGCGTTCATACGGACAGACGGACAGACGGACAGACGGACAGACGGACAGACGGACATGGCTAGATCGACTCGGCTAGTGATCCTGATCAAGAATATATATACTTTATGGGGTCGGAAACGCTTCCTTCTGCCTGTTACATACTTTCCGACGAATCTAGTATACCCTTTTACTCTACGAGTAACGGGTATAACAAGGAAGAACGCTATAGTCGAGTGCCTCGACTATCAGATACCCGTTACTCAGCTAAAGGGACCAAAGGGAAATGGAGATAAGCAAGCAGCAAAGCAAGATTGAAATACGCCACCTACCGGCGGTAGACAGATTTAAGCGTTGTGGGCTTTACTCGTAGAGTAAAAGGGTATACTAGATTCCTAGGAAAGTATGTAACAGGCAGAAGGAAGCGTTTCCGACCCCATAAAGTATATATATTCTTGATCAGGATCATTAGCCGAGTCGAGCTTGCCATGTCCGTCTGTCTGTCGGTCCTGATGAACGTTGAGATCTCGGAAACTATAAGAGCTAGGCTATTGAGATTTGGCATGAAGATTCCTGAGCTTCTTACGCAGCGCAAGTTTGTTTCAACAGAGTTCCACGCCCACTCTAACGCCCACAAGCCGCCCAAAACTGTGGTTCCTACAGTTTTGATGCTAGAATAAAAATTTTAACTGAAATGTGTTGTTCTCATCAGTACCTATCGATTGACCAAAAAAAAGTTTGCCACGCCCACTTTAACGCTCACAAGCCACCCACAAACTTCAAAAAACAAAAAAAATATGAACATGGATATCTCGGAAATTATCAAAGATAGAGAATTGGGATCTCCGTTTTAGATTCCGTAGCCTTGTACGCAGCGCAAGTTTGTTACGCGAATATGCCACGCCCACTCTAACGCCCACAAACCGCACAAGCCTATGGCGCCCACAATTTTCATGCTAGATAAAAAATCTTAACTGAAATATTTTTGTCTCGTCAATACCTATCGATTGATCCAAAAAAGAATTTGACACGCCCACTCTAACGCCCATAACGTTTAAATCTGTCTACCGCCGGTAGGTGGCGCATTTCAATCTCGCTTTGCTGCGTGCATATCTCCATTTCCCTTTAGTCCCTTTAGCTGAGTAACGGGTATCTGATAGTCGAGGTACTCGACTATAGCGTTCTTCCTTGTTATACCCGTTACTCGTAGAGTAAAAGGGTATACTAGATTCGTCGGAAAGTATGTAACAGGCAGAAGGAAGCGTTTCCGACCCCATAAAGTATATATATTCTTGATCAGGATCACTAGCCGAGTCGATCTAGCCATGTCCGTCTGTCCGTCTGTCCGTCTGTCCGTCTGTCCGTCTGCCGTATGAACGCTGAGATCTTGGAAACTATAAGAGCTACAATACTGGGATTAGGCATGCAGATTCCTGAGATTCCTGCGCAGCGCAAGTTTATTTCAAAAGAGTGCCACGCCCACTCTAACGCCCACCAACCGGCTAGAACCGTGGATCCTACAGTTTTGATGCTAGAATAAAAATTTTAACTGAAATGTATTGTTCTCATCAATACCTACCGATTGACCCAAAAAAAAGTTTGCCACGCCCACTATAACGCCCACGAACCGCCCACAAACTTCAAAAAATCGTAAATATGAACGCGGATATCTCGGAAAATATCAAAGATAGAGAAACGGGGTTTTGAGATTTAGATTCCGTAGGCTAAAGCGCAGCGCAAGTTTGTTACGCGAATATGCCACGCCCACTCTAACGCCCACAAACCGCCCAAATCTGTGGCGCCCACAATTTTTATGCTAGATAAAAAATGTTAACTGAAATGTGTTGATCTCGTAAATACCTATCGATTGATCTAAAAAAAGTTTGCCACGCCCACTCTAACGCCCACAAACCGCCCAAGCCTGTGGCGCCCACAATTTTCGTGCTAGATAAAAAATTTAAACTGAAATGTATTGGTCTCGTCAATACCTATCGATTGATTTTAAAAAAACTTTGCCACGCCCACTCTAACGCCCAAAACGCTTAAATCTGTCTACCGCCGGTAGGTGGCGCATTTGCTGCTTGCATATCTCCATTTTCCTTTGGTCCATTTAGCTGAGTAACGGGTATCTGATAGTCGAGGTACTCGACTATAGCGTTCTTCCTTGTTTTTTATGATAAGTAACTTAAGTTTACTTAGAAAGAAAATCGCCGAACTGCTGATTCTGATTTTACTTTGCACCTGCGGTGTGGACTTTTTAGCAACTCCTTGTAACCTCACTATTTGTATTGTTGGTGACAGCTATGACTTTGGGTGTATGGTTCGCAAATAAAACAAGGAAGAACGCTATAGTCGAGTGCCTCGACTATCAGATACCCGTTACTCAGCTAAAGGGACCAAAGGGAAATGGAGATAAGCAAGCAGCAAAGCAAGATTGAAATACGCCACCTACCGGCGGTAGACAGATTTAAGCGTTGTGGGCTTTACTCGTAGAGTAAAAGGGTATACTAGATTCGTAGGAAAGTATGTAACAGGCAGAAGGAAGCGTTTCCGACCCCATAAAGTATATATATTCTTGATCAGGATCATTAGCCGAGTCGAGCTTGCCATGTCCGTCTGTCTGTCGGTCCTGATGAACGTTGAGATCTCGGAAACTATAAGAGCTAGGCTATTGAGATTTGGCAT
Organism: Drosophila subpulchrella; assembly: GCF_014743375.2. NCBI lineage: Eukaryota > Metazoa > Arthropoda > Insecta > Diptera > Drosophilidae > Drosophila > Drosophila subpulchrella. The sequence goes on along the minus strand of NW_023665495.1, from coordinate 81,252 downwards.
GAAGATTCCTGAGCTTCTTACGCAGCGCAAGTTTGTTTCAACAGAGTTCCACGCCCACTCTAACGCCCACAAGCCGCCCAAAACTGTGGTTCCTACAGTTTTGATGCTAGAATAAAAATTTTAACTGAAATGTGTTGTTCTCATCAGTACCTATCGATTGACCAAAAAAAAGTTTGCCACGCCCACTTTAACGCTCACAAGCCACCCACAAACTTCAAAAAACAAAAAAAATATGAACATGGATATCTCGGAAATTATCAAAGATAGAGAATTGGGATCTCCGTTTTAGATTCCGTAGCCTTGTACGCAGCGCAAGTTTGTTACGCGAATATGCCACGCCCACTCTAACGCCCACAAACCGCACAAGCCTATGGCGCCCACAATTTTCATGCTAGATAAAAAATCTTAACTGAAATATTTTTGTCTCGTCAATACCTATCGATTGATCCAAAAAAGAATTTGACACGCCCACTCTAACGCCCATAACGTTTAAATCTGTCTACCGCCGGTAGGTGGCGCATTTCAATCTCGCTTTGCTGCGTGCATATCTCCATTTCCCTTTAGTCCCTTTAGCTGAGTAACGGGTATCTGATAGTCGAGGTACTCGACTATAGCGTTCTTCCTTGTTATACCCGTTACTCGTAGAGTAAAAGGGTATACTAGATTCGTCGGAAAGTATGTAACAGGCAGAAGGAAGCGTTTCCGACCCCATAAAGTATATATATTCTTGATCAGGATCACTAGCCGAGTCGATCTAGCCATGTCCGTCTGTCCGTCTGTCCGTCTGTCCGTATGAACGCTGAGATCTTGGAAACTATAAGAGCTACAATACTGGGATTAGGCATGCAGATTCCTGAGATTCCTGCGCAGCGCAAGTTTATTTCAAAAGAGTGCCACGCCCACTCTAACGCCCACAAACCGCCTAGAACCGTGGATCCTACAGTTTTGATGCTAGAATAAAAATTTTAGCTGAAATGTATTGTTCTCATCAATACCTACCGATTGACCCAAAAAAAAGTTTGCCACGCCCACTATAACGCCCACGAACCGCCCACAAACTTCAAAAAATCGTAAATATGAACGCGGATATCTCGGAAAATATCAAAGATAGAGAAACGGGGTTTTGAGATTTAGATTCCGTAGGCTAAAGCGCAGCGCAAGTTTGTTACGCGAATATGCCACGCCCACTCTAACGCCCACAAACCGCCCAAATCTGTGGCGCCCACAATTTTTATGCTAGATAAAAAATGTTAACTGAAATGTGTTGGTCTCGTAAATACCTATCGATTGATCTAAAAAAAGTTTGCCACGCCCACTCTAACGCCCACAAACCGCCCAAGCCTGTGGCGCCCACAATTTTCGTGCTAGATAAAAAATTTAAACTGAAATGTATTGGTCTCGTCAATACCTATCGATTGATTTTAAAAAAACTTTGCCACGCCCACTCTAACGCCCAAAACGCTTAAATCTGTCTACCGCCGGTAGGTGGCGCATTTGCTGCTTGCATATCTCCATTTTCCTTTGGTCCATTTAGCTGAGTAACGGGTATCTGATAGTCGAGGTACTCGACTATAGCGTTCTTCCTTGTTTTAACTGTATTACGCCGGAGCGAATTCAATTACTTTCTCAATTATAGGTAATTTCAAATCGTTTTTTGGCATTCATATTATTGTTTAAAATGTTGTAGCTAATAACTTTGGTTAAGGGATGTAAGGCTATCGAAGTTAAGTATAAATTTATTAAAAGACCCTAGTAACAATCAATACCTACATAAGATGAAAGAATAAGAAAAAAGGAAATGTTTTATTTTAAAAATATACTAGTTTAAGTGGATGATATTATTATATGTTCTTAATATCTGTTAACATGAATCGCAAATGTTAGTCGAAGCTGCTTCTAAGCAGCTCTTAGACAGTTCGTGAACAACTATTGGGGTTCTTTCCTAAAAGATATTAATATACAGTGCACTACTATCGAAATAGTAGTTCCTTTTAATCTGGTAATTATTTGATTGCGATAATTGAATAATTTTCTGGAATAAATAATATTGAAAATATGAATTGTGTATTATTCTTGGTGTTGGGGCGGGGTGGCTTGATCGCTTAAATTAAAACAACGGAGTCCCAAGAACGAAGGTACGAAACACACGGGAGTACGTTGGGGTTTTTATTGTCACTTTGAAAATTGAACTAGTAAAGCCTTACATAATTTAAGAGCTCCAGAGCGAAGCGGAGCTTAAGGGAGAGATGGAGACAGAGAGCAGAGGGCAGTGCGAGCACGCGAGTTGTAGACATCTGAATAAAACTGCCGCTCGTCACTGCCCCCAGAAATTAAACGCCCTTTTGGCTTGAACACTTGGGATATTAACACAAAACAAATGATAATATATTTCTCTCTCTGTTGGCTTAATGATTTTTCCTAATTTAATTATAAGAATGAAATTAACTCCTAAACAAGTTTTAGAAATTTTTTAACATTGATAGAAGAGAGACTTACGTTGTAGATCATGATTCAATTTGGGAGTAAATGTGTCTAAATGGGATGGAGTTAGCAACCATCCTTGATATAAATTAGTATTCATCGGTGGGAATCTGTGAAATCAATAAATTAGAAAACAAAACAAGGAAGAATGCTATAGTCGAGTGCCTCGACTATCAGATACCCGTTACTCAGCTAAAGGGACCAAAGGAAAATGGAGATAAGCAAGCAGCAAAGCAAGACTGAAATGCGCCACCTACTGGCGGTAGACAGATTTAAGCGTTATGGTCGTTAGGTTGGGCGTGGCAAATTTTTTTTGGGTCAATCGATAGGTATTGACAAGACCAATACAGTTCAGTTAAAATTTTGTATCTAGCATGAAAATTGTGGGCGCCACAGGCTTAGGCGGTTTGTGGGCGTTAGAGTGGGCGTGGCATATTCGCGTGACAAAATTGCGCTGCGTACAAAGCTACGGAATCTAAATCTGAGATCCCGATTCTCTATATTTGATAGTTTCCGAGATATCCACGTTCATACTTACGATTTTTTGAAGTTTGGGGGCGGTTTGTGGGCGATAAAGTGGGCGTGGCAAACTATTTTTTGGGTCAATCGATAGGTATTGATGAGAGCAATACATTTCAGCTAACATTTTTATTCTAGCATCAAAACTGTAGGAGCCACAGTTTTGGGTTGTGTGTGGGCGTAAAAGTGGGCGTGGCAGTCTACTGAAACAAACTTGCGCTGCGTAAGAAGCTCAGGAATCCGCACGCCAAATCTCAATAGCCTAGCTCTCATAGTTTCCAAGATCTCAGCGTTCATCCGGACAGACGGACAGACGGACATGGCTAGATCGACTCGGCTAGTGATCCTGATCAAGAATATATATACTTTATGGGGTCGGAAACGCTTCCTTCTGCCTGTTACATACTTTCCGACGAATCTAGTATACCCTTTTACTCTACGAGTAACGGGTATAACTACAAGTATTAAACGGCTCTTTTCTTTAATAGTCTGATATCTTTGATTATATTCTGCCAGCTACACGTTATGAATTAGTATCTGGGATTTGGGGTGATCAATAATACTATAAAACAAGAACAGAAGTTCACTTCGGCTAGCCGAAGTTTGTATACCCTTGCAGTTATAATTATTAAATTTAATTCGAAATTCTGAAAAATACAAAAAATGATATTCCCAATACTATAAGATAATATGTCAAAAAACACCGAAGCTATAATTTGTTTCATATTATTTTTCCACCAATTTTTCGATCGTTTCTATGGCAGCTTTATGATATAGTCGTCCGATTTTGATAAAACTGAGTTCGAAATTCCAAGCGTAGGAGGTTATATGTTAGAAAACACCGAAGCTATAATTTGTATCATATTATTTTTCCACCAATTTTCCGATCGCTCCTATGGCAGCTATATGATATACTCGCACGTTTCTGAAATCATTTCTGGATTACAAAACGTAGTGTTCACCATAATTCGTAGTTTTGAAATCATGGCACCTCGATTCATGAACATAGTTTTTGTGTTTAGAAGGTATTGAAAGTGCTGACTAATTTTCTGCCCTTTAAATTGTACAATAAATTGCTCAATTTCCTCATGAAATTTCATTTAAATAATTTTATTTTCTTACAGGGGCTTACACATCTAGTCTCCACTTCAAAATGATGTATGAAAAATTATTTTATTATTTTGGAGCTACTTTTAAAAAATATCAAAATAATGTATGCATTGTTAAGAGCACAAACCCCGCCAGCACGTTTAATGGGTTGTATTTAATTAAAACTTTCATGTATGAGGAGACAATAAGCTTGGGTATTTTCATGACTGAAATAAATATTTAGAAGCTGTTTACTACTTGTTAGCTTTTATTGGATGTTTACTATGTTTTAAGTAGATGCTTACTCGTTTTTGCTGGTTACTTGATGTTATTAACTGTGTTATTGACTGTTAGTTGTATAATAGTTGTTTACAAGTTGATATTAGCTGTTATTAACTGCTATGAGCTGTAATTAGATGGTTCATATCTGTTTGGTAGCTGTTTACTAGCTATTAACTAGTTGTAAAAATAAGTTGTAAAAAACAAAACAATGCCTAAATCAAGAGCATACAAAATAACTACTATTAAAGTTAATAAAAAAATTCTTTGTGGTAAAGATAACAAAAGAAAGTGTAATATTAACGAAAGACAATTTTTATAGTTTAGTTTTGAAGACCATGGTACGACATCAATAAAACATCATAGACTTTTTTTTATTCTTTTTTTATTTAGTATTAGCTATTATACATAAATCGCATTTATAATATATTAACTAATTTAAGGAAAGGAGTAACTAGCTACTATGGCCATCGACTCGACAATTGATAACAATTTTGTTACATTTATATTTGTGATTTAACATTTAATGAGAGGGGATATTTGATGATTGATACGAATGTTTAAATTAGGTGTATAATTTTACATAACCGTAGGAAAGATAGATAGAGTTGGCAGCTGTTAGGTCAGTTAATAGATTTGATGGCGGGGTAAGACCGAATAGGTTTGTTCTGATGTTTTGGTAGTGTCCGCAGGTATCTAGTAGATGTTTTCCCCATTAGATGACTTTCCCCATTAAGGATGTGCTTATGTGTGAGATTTGTGTGTCCGGTTTTTAATCGAGTGAGAATGGCGCATTCCCTTCCGTTGATTGACGTAGGGAACTTGATGTCTTTCTTGTCAGGGTTAAATTGTTTATACCAGTGGTTAAACGACGACCAGTCTTCCAGTTCGATGTCCAGCAAAATGTGTTTGATGTTTTCCCAGATGTCCTGTTGTACTCCAGGTATGATTGTATGGCACGGAGCCCGACCGGCTAATTTTGCAGCATTGTCGGCTAACTCGTTCCCAATGATTCCTATATGAGCCGGGACCCATAATAGTTTAAATTTGCTATTGTTTTTGATGCAGAGGTGACGAATTTCGGATAGAAGGTTATTGTTATTGCAGAAGTTTTGTACTCCTTGCAGGGTGGACAGACTATCACTGCAGATGATATAACTTCCCTTAAGTTCGATAGCAAATTTAATTGCCTTAATAATAGCTACTGCTTCCGCTGTAAAAACTGAGAAGTGGTGAGGTAGCTGACCCCATGAAACAATTAATCCGTGTTGGTCAACCACTGCAAAGGAGGTTGTGGCGTCGGACTTTGAACCATCAGTGTAAAGCCATTTCCTGTCGGAGTATTTATGGGTAACTTCTTCGAATAGCTGCTTAAACGTTGTGATTGGAGTCCTTGATTTTTGGAAATCATGAAGTGTAGTGTCTACGGCGGTGGAGTGTAATTTCCACGGAGGGGATGGAATGACTTTGTTCCAACGATAAGGCGACCCTATGTTGTGTCTCTTGATAAAGGTTATACATCTTCGTATCGTAGACTGGACTTTGAATTTCCTACGGTGCTTCGAGGCAACTTCGTAGTCCTTCAGCAAAATAGAGTTGTTTGAGCACATGAGTTTTGGTATTCATTTAAAGGTAGTTTGCGCGACTCTGGTTTTAATGTCCGGCAAACCTGCTTCGGCTAGGATGCATTTAGTTGGGGTCGTTGGGAATGCGCCAATGCTACGCCTGACGGCCGCATGGTAAGGGGGTAAGATTTTTCTTAAGTTCGATGGCGCGCACCAGCCGTAGATTGGGAGGCCATAATCAATTATGGACAGCAACAAAGCTCTTGTCGCTTGTATAAGTGTGGTCCGGTGGATGAGAGATCGCTTAGATGTTAAGAATTTAATAATGTTTAGTCTATTGATAAGTTTAATCCTAAGTTCGCTACAGTGTTGTTTAAATGTGAGTCGTTTATCAATTGTCAGGCCAAGTATTTTAAGAAAAGAAACGCGTTCTATATCTATGTCATTGAACGATAATGGTGGGTATGTACAGCGCTGTTTCTTACAAATATGAAAAACCTTACATTTATTTACAGCAAGGGTCGCACCAGAGGTGTTACCCCAGATTTGGATTTCATTAAGGACTTCTTTAAACTTATTATTTAGTGTAGTAGTATTCTTACATTTGCTAAAAATTATGTCATCGTCTGCATAAATTGCCAGTTTAATTTGCTTATGTCTTAATATTATGTTATTTAAGGACTGGAAGGCGATCATGAACAATACCACAGAGAGGGGCGATCCTTGTGGGATGCCATTGTGGAGAATATAGAATTTAGACACAGTGTTGTTAACTCTTACTCGGATAGAACGGTTGATCATGAAAGCCTTCGCTAAGTTGAAGGTCTTTTGACCTACCCCCCACCGGAAAAGTTGATCCAATACTGTATGCACCCCTACGCGATCGAAAGCCCTTTCAAAATCAGTTGCCAATATGGTAACATGATTTTTGGTAGAAAGGGCGTCCGATGCGTAATGGTGGAGATGCAGAAGGGAATCAAGAGTGCTATGTTGTTGTCTAAAAGCGGTTTGGTGGGGGCTGATAAGTTTATGTTTTGTAATGAACCACATTAACCTTTTGGCTAACATTTTTTCTAGGGTCTTGCTTAAACATGGGAGTAAAGAAATAGGTCTAAATGATGTTATTTCGTATTTTGGTTTGTTAGGTTTTAGGATAGGGACAATCATGGCAGACTTCCACACATGAGGATAGGTACCCCTAGCGAGCATAGCGTTATACATTTCTAATAGGCGGTATTTAGCTTCGGAGGGCAACTGTTTAAGCATTGGGTATGAAATTCGGTCTATACCGGGTGTTTTCCCCTTCGCATACTGAAGGGCATATTCAAGCTCACTAAGGGTAAAATTTGAGTCAAGGTCTGTAGAGGCGGTCGACAATTTGGTGGGTGTGTATCCCTGAGAAAGAATTTCTTCTTTACGGGTCTTGTATTGGTGGGAGAAATTGTCGTCCTTAGAGTAGTCCGACCAAAAATTCCCAAATGCGTCGCAAATGTCTGCGGAGTGATGGAGATCTTCGTTGTTATATTTAATTGTCCTAAGGTTATTTGGAAAATTACCTATTAGGCTATTTAGGTCAGACCAAGTTTTCTTGGTCGATGAAAGAGGGGTTATATTAGAGGTAAATCTTTCAAAGGATTCCCGTTTAGCAATTTTTGAATTGTATTTGAAAAGAGCATTAGATTTTCTGTAAGAAATTAGAGCAGCGGTGCTCCGAGCTTGTTTGTATGCGTGCCAAAGAGATTGCTTTTGTTGCCTTAGATCTTGCAGAGTTTTGCTCCACCAAGGAACATTTCGCGGATTTCGAGAGGGTTTGGTTTGTGGGATTGCTAAATTAGCTGAGACTTTGATTCCTTTTATTATTTTGGCGGCAAACAGATTTAAGTCGTATGTTGCAGGGAAATTAAAGTTATCTTTGCATTTGGCGCGATATAGATCCCAATTGGCTTTATCTATTTTAAATTTAGGAAATGGCGGTATGTTTACGGGATTAGTTCGAAACTGAATCTTTGTCTTTAAAGGATAGTGATCGCTTCCGTATAGAGAGTCATTTACGGACCACTTATAGAAAGGGAACAACGATGCGGAGGCTAATGTTAGATCAATAGCCGTGAAAGAGTTGTGAGTGGAATGATGGGTAGCGGAGCCGTCATTTAGGAGAGTTAAAGTTGATTTGTTTATGACTTCTTCTATTTGGAACCCTCTAGAGTTATGCGAACATGATCCCCACAATGGATTCCAGGCATTAAAATCTCCCACATATAGGATTGGCTTGCTAGAAAGATCTATTATTTTAAGGATTTCGTTGGCTGCTACTAAATGAGATGGAGGTATATATGGGCTAGGATTTCAATACCTAAAGAGCAAGTATTGCTGTTAATTGGTATGGGCTTGTGGGGAATGTCTTTACGTACGAGTATGCTAACACCTTGTTTGGCATAGGTATTAGAGCTAAAGTTATAAAAATATCCAATAAATTGCTTGGGGTAAGCAATATTCGTTAGGTTGGCATTAATATGTGTTTCCTGAAGGCAAATAACATCAGGGTTGGTGTCGTTTATCAAAAGTTGTAGTTCGTGGTAATTGTTGATGTAACCATTCATGTTCCATTGTACTAGTGTAATGGACATAAGTGGGAAGAGAGAGAGGATGTTATTTGGTTTGGTTTAGATTGACGAAACTATGAATCACTCATAGCATCGTCAGATTCGTGGGCATTTAAATTAGTATTGTGTGAAGTTGATTTATTATGATTTAAAGATGTTGCTCGGCTGCTACTTTCGTATTCAGCATGGATTTCTTGTAAGAATGCATGTAATGCAGGAGATAAGTTATACTTGTTATGAGCAAGTGAAGTGGATGGCTTTGGCTGATAAGGGGTTGTGGGGATAGGGGACTGGGGAATCGGGGAATGGGAAGGGGAGGGGGAAGGGGAAGGCGTTTTTTTCGGGGCTTCAACGGTGGAAGCGATTTTAATTTTGTCATTTTTGTTTTGGTTTGCGTTTTCGCTGCGTTGATGTGACGTTTTGGCTACTGAAGAATATGAAGCGGTGTTAACCGAGTTTTGTGATGTTGTTTTAAATATTGTTTTGGCCTCACGCATAGTGCATTTTCTGACCGTTTTTATTTTGAGTATTTCTCTTTGTTCTTGGTATTTAGGGCATTGTCGGGAAGAGGCCGAATGCTCGCCAGAGCAATTGGCACAGCAGATTTTTGTGCATTTGCTTGGGGAATGTGGTGATAGGGCACATTCGGAGCAGACTGGGGTGTTAACGCATTTTTTAGTTGTGTGACCGAGGAGTTGGCAAGACTTGCATCTCATGGGGTTTGGAATGTACTCGACTTGAAAACTTTCCTCGACTTGAAAACTTAAATTTTTTGATGCAAAAAGTTTCTTCAAACAAAAATAATAGTAACTGCAAAAAATTTTTTTTAAAAATCATTTTGCTTATATTTTTTATAATTTTTTAAAAATGCTTAGAAACATGCATTTTAGCCATATTTTTCTCTTTTTCATACAAATTTTTTCCGACATTGTCACCTTCAAAAAATCATAAAAAATATAAGCAAAATTATTTTTAAAAAATTCTTTTTGTAGTTACTATTATTTTTGTTTGAAGAAACTTTTTGCATCAAAAAATTTAAGTTTTCAAGTCGAGGAAAAAAGTTCAAAAAGGACATTTTTACACAAATTCGTCCTTTTCAATAAGTACTGAATGGGTTAAGAAATGTATTGCATCATTCAAACGGCATTTAAATTACCTTTCCATTGATGCCAAAGTTAACAAGATGTAAGTTCAAATTATCAGTATATTTAACTTTTTTTTTTGTGAAAATACTTTTGACCACCCTTGTATATCTTGGATTATCAACTGAGGTAGGTGGAAGTTCAGGGAATGCAATATCAAGTTTTTGGGGTTGTCTTCTTTTTTTTGATGGTGGGCTGATGGCAAGCGGCGCAAACCGATTGTCGCCCAGGTTTGGAGGCCCTGGGCCCATGATGGGGCTTATTCGAATTTATGCGTTAGTTGCTTATTATAAACAGTGGATTGAAGACTATTTCAAAACACGATGAAAACGTAAGAAAGATAAGAACCACGTGGGTCCAAAAAGAACAGTGACCGATCGAGAACCTCTGTTTGAAGATAAGAGACGTCCGCTCGCGATGAGAGATAGTCGAAGACTGAGACATCATAGATTAATCGAATAAGATGCATAAAATCTATTTCATTTTGCTTGGGTGAGATGGTACAAAATAATTATGTGAACGATGGATAATCATTAGATAGCCTTAAATTTCAAATAGAATATATTGAAAAAGATCAATTTTTTAACAGTTGATTGGAGATGTTTTATTGTAATCGAGACTTTGGAAAATATAACAGAAAATTATTTTGGGTTTGCAAAAAGTATATTTATTATTTTTAATTTTACTTTAAAACATTGTACAAAAATATTGATATTAAACTTAATATAGTATAAGATAAATATATAAATAAAAATTAATTAAATAAAGCATTTGTTATACTACAAAATGTCTAGCTGTCTTTGAAAACCCCAGTCACTTAACCAAAACTTTATTTCCTTTTCGCCTTACAACTTTTTCAACTAAGTATGTGGGGGGGAATCTCTGTTTTTTTGAGTTCTTCTTTATAGAATCTGCCCTGAATTGGGCTACCATCAAAATCTTCAAATAAGTATGTTTTATGTTTAAGTATGTATTCTACACCTATCTTATTTTAAAGATTTCAGTTGTATAGTTTGGTGTGTACCCTTTCTCAAAGAAATTTTTATATTTACTAATACCGCCTTACGGAATTTACTTGCAACAAATATTTTCAGGTGATTATATGATGGTCCGTTTTTCATTGAAAGAATTAACATTAATTTTAGTCATTCTTATTGCACTCTTGTGCACTCTTTTATTATTTTTATTAATTCATTGCTTATACATATTGTAACGAACTGATTTTGTGTCTGCTCACTACGAGATTCGTGCGGCTAGCTCAGAAGATTGTGTGTTCGTCCCACCAAATTTATATGACGTGATTGCCCCGTAGATCAGTGAGAAAACAAAGGGGTTCAAATGGCAACAGTGGGATTTATTCTCGTGGTATTAGTACAGCGGGTGTGTGGCTGGGCTGGCTTCTGTATCTCCTTGCTCTGGTTCCGCCGGCTGCTGGTGCTCCTCCTTCTGGCTTGTCGACGCGTTGACTCGGCTTCCGCTTGGCTCCTGGGTCTCGGGACGCTCGTAGTGGCCGCCTCTGCTTGCTCGCCGACGCGCTGCTTCGGGGTCGCTTGTTGCGCCTTAGACTCGCAGAGAGTTCGGCCTTGTGGGCTTAGGGAAACGTCACCGTACTCAGACTAGGGTGAACAAGCCTTACTCTCCAGGCCGACGCCTTTCGAGGCAATACCTGTCCCTTGCTCTGTCCCGGACGGTCCCGCTAGGTTCTTGCTCAGTTCGTGCTGACGGTCAAGGCTGCCGCCAGGAAGCCGCCTAGCAGTTCATTTTGCTTTACGCTTATCGCAGATGAACGTTCCACCCGGCTTCACCCTAATGCTTGACGTTCGCGACGCACCTGCGCTCCCCAATGAGCTCCGCGCGGCGATGGTAACTTGGCTGCCAGAAATATCTGCTGGCGTCGCTGCCGATGTCCTCTGCGCTGTCTCCTGGCCAGTAGCTTGTCGTTCTGGCACTCGGGGAGTTCGGCGGTTGCTGTTCGGGAACTTCGCCGGTATTCACAGCGCTCTCCAGGTGACCGCCTCTTGAAACCGCAAATCGATCTACCGCTCGTCCGTCACGCCAGGTTCTGCTTGGTCGGGCAAGGTACGCTGGGTCTCAGACAACTTTCCTCCCCAAGCTGACGGTTCTTCGTCGTAGGACTCTTCCGCTTGTCTCTGACAGACCCGCCGGGCGACTCGCCAGGGTGTGGTCGTGACAAAGTTGGAAAACGAACACCTTGACTTAACCGTGTGATGCCTTCCGGAACTCAGCCACTTGTGTCCCAATTCGGAGATTCTTGATGTCCCAATCCCGAACGTCTCGACGTGGCGATCTTGCTCCTTGTATGCTTCCCACGGCGCTGTTTCAAACGACTCGCTTGGTTGTGGCTCCCTCGTAGATTACTTGCTTGACTGACTGTTCACTTGGTACTTTAACTGATCTTGAAGGTTTGACTCCTCGTGATCGACTGATCCAGCTGCCAGCGCTCTGCGGCCTTATATATGGCCTCCGGGAACCGTTATTTTCCTTTTGCGCACGGCCCGCTGGATCTCTCCACTCCGGGTCCAAAGTCCGTGCCTCCTGGTTGACCCACTTGTCCTTCACGTACCGCTTTCAACCGATGCTCTCCCGACAGCTGCCGTCCCGCTGATTCCCGTGATGCTTGTGGCACGCCTGTGTGCCGCTCCACTGCCAATATGTTGCACTTCTTCTCCCGGTCCAAAGATCACGGCAGAGTCCAAAGTCCGGTGGAGTTCCGTTATCTGCTTTTGCACACGGCACTCTTGTCTCTCGCGAAGTCTCCATTCTCTCTCGATCTCCATCCTTGGTCTCCAAACTCTCTCGCTCTCCATCATTGGTCTCCAAATTCTCTCGCTCTCCATCCTTGGTCTCCAAACTCTCGTTCTCCATCCAAGTCTCCAAACTCTCCTCGCCGCGCCGTTACTACGCAAATTCGCCGCGTATCTGCTTCCATTTGTAGGGAGTTACTCAGCTCCTCACAATATCTATCCACTTATATTTTCCTTTGAAACTAAACTCACGCCACATTAATTCTTTAAGAGTTCTATTGAAACGTTCAACTATAGATGATTTTAGAGTCCTGAAGGTTGACTAATGATTTGATCTATAACCTTTCATTAATACCTTAAATTTCGAATTCAAGAATTCAGTGTCATCCCCAGTTTGCAGGTTTTTTGGTGTTCCATGGCCCGATTTAAATATTCTCCATAGCTTTAGAAACATCAATTGCATTTTTTGATTTTAATGCCTGACCCCAAGCAAATTTCGAAAATGTGTCTTTAACAATCAACAAGTATCGGTACCCCTCATTAGATTTTAAAAGGCTTTGTACCCCTTGTAATCACTCGTCTTCGTTGAAAATTTTTTCGAGATGGTCCGTGCAACTTATTTACGATTTCTCGCTTAATCATATTCTTCTAATAGGCTTAAAGGCGACACCTTCTAACTCAATTGTGTTTTTTTTGGTAATGATATAGGTTTTGTTACATATTTAAATATATTGTCCTCAACGCTTTTAATCTTTTCCAGAATGTTGGCAATAATTTGGTCGGCTCTGTCTGCCCTCATATTATACAATTAAATTTTATTTTCTAAGCTTGAAATTTTCATGAGTCGACGATATTTACTTTGAGTTATAATTTGTTTTTTTTTGTACGCTCGTGTACCCTTGATGGGCTTATTAGAATTAAAGCCTACTCTATGTATACTCGTTTCTAAAATAATTTTCTATACATTTTCAAATATTTATTTATTTTTTTATTTACTTATCGCCAATGGATGAACCCTTATCTGGCTACATACGATTACCTTAAGTCTATTATTGAAAATTACTTAAAAAATATTTCCTAAGGGTTTGCCTTAGTATATCTTTATTGGCCCCCAGCTGAATCTAATGCTAGAAGGCAAAGAATTAAATAATCTAAGAGCCCTTAGTAGTGGCTCATTGCGAGCATAATTAGTCCTGACAGCACGGTCAGGAATGGAACCATGGTACGAAGATTTCTGGCAGGAACATTAAAAAAAATATTGATCATCATAGTCTTTAGATCATAACTCATTCCACTAGAAAAAGTTTATTTATTATCTTTAACTTTTAGTTCTTTATCCCCCGATGTTAATGTATTGCTTGCAGTTTTTTAAGGTCCATAACCTTTATCCAACACATATCCACTGGTAAAATTACTGATCTTTTCGCCTTTTCCTCTCCTTGTACATCTTCCTCTACATTCGTCTGTGAAAAGAATTCATTATAGGAATCACTATCATCGGAAGACCTTCGTGGAGTTATATTTCGATTAGACTGCAGATCTTTGTCATTAGTTGCAATGTAGAAATCGTCCAGCTCTCTCTCATCATCGTCGTATTTTTTTTCCTTTACATTAGAAATCTTTTGTTTTTTATTTTTCTTAACAAGTTCATGTAAGGGTTAGTAATGGGATTAAAAATTTCCTCCAATTATAAATTCGTATGATTTTTTTTCTTGTTTGAGATTATCGAATTTTCGATTCAATGGAAATCTAGCTTTGGTTAATCCCAGCTGTGGAACGCGCGATGCGTCAGTTCGTTGGCAACAACAAGCGGGTGTCAGGGACAGGGACACAGGGCTACACTCGGAAAAATTGGGATGAGCTAATGTTTTTTATTGACAAATCAAACAGGTGTGCCACAGGAATCGCTTAGCGGTGAATTTGGGTGGAATTATAGATGAGAACTTTGCCCAAATCCCGAAAATCAAAATTAGGGCGAACTTCAGACCTCTAATAAATTTATAACAATTGCACAGAACTTTACTATGTTAAATATTTGCTGTAAAATACTAATAACAATCAACAACTAACCCACCATTATTTATACATCGTAAGCGAGCTTAAGCCCTACACCTTCTATAACTCTATAAAAAACCCTGCGTTAACTTATAGTTTGAACTATAAGAAGCAATAGATAATATTAATAATAATAATAACAAATGTATTCCTTGTCTTTACTATTTAAAAACTATTTAAAGTGTACCTTAATAAAATTATTTATTGTCTATAAATAATACACTTAATAAAAGTTAAGAAATAGGTATACTTACAAATATTCTTTGACACTGTGATATTGATTCAGCTTTCATAAATGCTCTTGATCGTTTGATCATAAAAGAATTTTTTTTAAAAGTATTTTATATGTTAAAAATCTTGAACATAATTTGAATTTAAGACTTTAGCTGTACTTGCATGAACTCATTTTAGCCCTAAACAAATGCATATTACACAACTCGGTGAAAATTGGCCCTAAAAGTATTAGACTTGCAGCGTCAATTAAAGCAAAGACAATTTGAAATTATTTCTTATTATTATACTCACTCACTGAGCGGCAGAGCCACCGAGCTACGTCATGTTTATATGATTATGCCCGGAAGCACTAATTATCTTACTTACACTTTTATAACTTGGCAGCGGTGCGCATGCGCGGACGGCGGATCGCGAACGGCGGATCACAGATTGGAGATGGGCTAATTATGACCACGATGTAATCCTTTATGATGATGATAATCCGGAACCATGTATCCCAAGATCATCTAGTGAGAATGAAACTATTGTTGTTGAGGGTGGTATATACATATAACAATGTTCAAACTATACCGTTTAATTTAGATGAAGATAATGATGAATACATTAAATCAATTCCTTTAAGTAATGATGACAATAATGTGTATAGATTAGAGGGTGGTATAGATAACTATAATCAAACTATACCACTAAATATAGAAGAAAGTAAGCAAATTAAATGTAATCCCAAGAAAATATTGTAATTGTTCTGTTAAATAAAAATTTTATAATGTTCTGAATGGTAATATTTGGTTAATACATTTTCTTAAACTTAAACATTAATCTCTAAATAAAAAGCGATGTTTGTTCTGTTAAATAAAAATTTCATTTGTTTTATTTTCAATTATAAGTTACATTTATTAGAATAAAAACGTATTTGACTTAATAAACGATCTCATTTGTTTTTGTGTACATTCTGTTAGGAACCACCACCACCACCTCCACCTCCACTATAGAATTAAAACATTTAAGATTACCCTCCCCTTAACTTAATACAATTTGGAAGCAACATACTTTAGATATTCACGCTCACTTTCCCATCTAATGCTCGCTAAAGAGGGGGAGGATCTCGAACTCACTCTTGTTTCACACAAAGTATGCGGTCTAATATCCCTCAATCCAACACCTTTTGACCACAAGACCGTAGACAGGTTACACTAACAGATGTCATCTACAACACTAATTAAATCAACAAAACGGCCACGCATAATAAAACAACTTCCCCTCCTCCTCCTCCGCCTAATTATCGTTTTACAAATTCCTACGCATAACAAAACACCCCTCACACACAAGCAATCACAAATTTCTACGCATGACAAGACACCCCTCTCTCACACTCCTACACACCCTATTCGGGTAAAGATCACTCTAAACAACCACAAAATCCTACGCATTTGAAAACACCCCTCACACACAAGCAATCACAAATTCCTACGCATGACAAAACACCCCTCTCTCACACTCCTACACAACCTATTCGGGTAAAGATCACTCTAAGCAACCACACATTTTTACGTATGACACATTTTTTCGTATGACGTATGACACCCCTCACACACACACACCTTTGGGGTGAGAAAAAGACAAGACAAGACAAGACAAGACATGACAAAACACTCCCACTTTCACCATTTCTTTGGGGTGATCCTCACACCTCACACACCTTTTTAACCTCATTAAGTGAATTGACATGATTTATTACCTAGTGAGCCAGGACCCGTATTATTCTACTACTAACGACTAAATACTCCCCCTTTAAAATCCTTACTCGATTAAATATGCGTAAAAAAGATGACGACATTAGAAAGCTCTTCGACGACATCGAAATCGATGAACTAAACTATGATAGAGATGAAATACGAATGTTTACGTCAAAAGGGCGTTTAATTTCAGGAGGCAGTGTCGAGCGGCAGTTTTTACCCAGATGTCTACATCTCGCGCGCTCGCACTGCCGTCCGCTCTCCCTCTCCATCTCTCCCCTAAGTCTCCGCTCCGCTCTGGAGCGCCTATGTTAAGTTAGGCTTAAAAAGTTCTGATTTTAAAGTGTACCAATAAACACCTATGCCCGTCGCGCTTGGGACTTTATATATTTCAGCGATCAAGACACCCCGCCCTATCATTTTGGTCCTTCGAGCCGGATTTTAAAATCTTTAGATTTTCCTCTCCTGGTGTTTCCTTTGATTTTTCCCAGCGACTTGAACCGCTCCAGATAAGTTCCACTTACTATATTTTGCCGGTCATACAGCCAGTTTTTCGAACCCTATTTCGACTAACTTTCTGTTTGATATATTGTCTAAATCCAAAAGTGATTAATCCGACGCAACGGCAATGAATATATATGCATTTCAATTCCGTTATTTGTGCCCGACAATATTCCAATTTCCTTTGCCCACAATTGTACACTTGAAACAATTCCAGTAGATATTTCAGTGCTACTATTCAACTAAAATATGTCTCAAATATATTTTCAATTCCAATTGTGTGTAAAAATATAACTCAGCCACAGTAAAATTTTTCCTTAAGATTTGCACTTCTTATTTTTTACTGTGTTCCAGCTGCGTGTGTACAAGGTGAGTTCCAAAGTAAACAGGACTTAAAAAAAAAAAGACAGAACAAATAGTTTTTTCGGCAAAATAAATTTATTTTATTCAAAATAGTCTCCGTCTGCTTTAATACAGCGTTTTGCACGGTCCAAAAGCATGTCGAACGAGTGTTTTAGCTCGTTGCCCGGTATGGCCGCTAGTATGCCGGTGCAAGCCTTTTGAATGGCCTCTACGTCTGCATAACGCTTTCCTTTCATCGGCAAAGGCATTTTTCGAAAAAGTAGCAGTCGCACGGTGCCATATTAGGTGAATACGGGGAGTGGTTGATGGTTAAGATGTAATTTTTGGTCAAATAGTCGGACACAAGCGTCGATCGATGAGACGGCGCATTATCGTGCAACAAACGCCAACTTCCATCTTCGCGATATTCGGGCCGAACACGTCGAATACGGCGCACCAAACGCTTCAAAACTCCAAGGTAGAATACCGCATTAACGTTTTGGCCGGGTGGAACAAATTCTTTGTGGACAATACCCTTGGAATCCTAAAAACAAATCAGCATTGTCTTCACTTTTGACTTCTGCAGGCGCGATTTTTTGGGTTTCGGCTCGTCCGGCGCCTTCCATTCAGCACTCTGGCGTTTCTTTTAGGGATCATATTGAAAACACCACGTTTCGTCACCAGTCACAATCTTGTAAAGGAAATTCGGGTCTTTTTTTTGCCTCTTTAATGATGTCCTTCGAATGTTGAATTCTGAGCAATTTTTGGACGTCAGTCAATTTGTGCGGAACAAACCGTGCAAATTAAATTCGTCGTTAGTAGATGACTTAAAAAAATTTATTTTTTTATTTTTAAAACTAGGGTGATTAACCTTTATTCTTAAAACTCAATTAATACAATACACTTTTTATAAACTGTGAACCGATCGCGGTCTCGGATAAAATAGGACTGGCTCTTAATTCTAAAAAATTCTACAATGAACCTCGGCCAAAAACTTTCCTTTTCTTAAGCTTCCAGAACTTTAATTTTTGTTTAAAATAAAAGCTTATGCTGAAACTGTCGCATCTCGTTGTGAAATGAAATTATGCTGACCGATGCAATTTGATTGAAAATCGGAACGCAATATGTTCTGAACCTAGAACGCAATACTGTGGGCTTTGAACGGAAAGTTTGGGCTTCAAACGGAAGCTTGTGTTTACTTTACGATTGTTTTATTTATCTTAGCAGGACGGTCAAGCGCGGCCCTCGAAGTAGATGGCAAAGGCAAAATCTTAAACAAAGGCAAAGGCAATGTCGCTGAAGGCAAGGGTAACATAGCTGAGATTGAATTCAAAAATTTGTTTATAAATTCCAAAAGTGGAACCGTTTCACGGGTTGGATAACTCTCCCCCTTCTAAAATGGATCGTCCCGATTCAATATGAAATTCATTTAATTGATCTCTTAATTCTGTTAAAAAATTTTCTTGGTTAATAGGCTTTTCTGGTTCTGGCCGTTGTTTTTTGGTTACAAATAATATGGCATTTTTGTATTTTATTATAAGTACAAAAATCAAATATATAATGTTTAAAATTATAATATAAAGGTAAGTGATATTTTAGTATTATTAATTTTAATGAAAGGATTTAAAATGTTTATATTATCTAAAGAAAGTTCTGAGTTATTTGATAATATGAAATCGGATATTTCATAATTTTTGAAGTGGTTCGTAGTTAAGTAGTTAAAAATTTTTTTTTGTCCAAATTGGTATAAGAAATATTATTAATTTCGGTTGTACCATTAAATGTTATCAAAAATGAACCGTTTAAATGAGAGTTGCTCACAATATTGTTACCATTTATAAGAATGGCACCATCTTGTATGATGTCTATTTTTTTATTTTTCTCTCTTATTTTTTTACAAGTGGATTTCTCGCCATTTAATAAACGGGTAGAACAAGTTTTTTCATTATTTGAAGTGCAATAATTATTAAAAAGTTCGTTCTTAAAGTTAGACATTTCATAAAACATATTTGCGCATTTTGCGACTTGATTGTTTAATACTAGTTTCCCATCGATTTGGGAAATCGCTCTAGCGTAATATATTTCGCATCTGTTTTTTATTATTGGGTATTTTATATAAATTATTACAAGTTCTTTATGCAGTTCGATTTTAAAAACAGAGATGTCCATTAGGTCATCGATAATTATATAAATAAATAATTTTTGTTCATGTTTTAATATTTCCATGATATCATCATTGTTTAATATTTTCGTATTAAAAACGTCAATTTTTGCTAGTGCGATTGTGTCAATTAAATTTTGCAGATCAAATGTTAATAATCGTAAGCGATGTTTTCGCAGTGGTAAATCTTGATCAATAAAAACATTTTTAAAATCATCAGAAAGAGATTCTATTTCTTTAAACAGTTTGGAATTGATAATAAATTGCTTATTATTATTTTCAATTAATTCATCGATTTTATTCTGTATTTTAATAAAATCATCATGACCCGGAGTTCCAGCTAACCATTTCCACACAGTGCCTATCTCATTTATCCCCTTTTTTGATCTAGTTGATATTAATTGTGATAAAATTAATTCGATTACTTCTATGTCATATTTAATTTCCCATTGTGACCTTTTATTAGTATCCCTTTTTATATTATCTGATTCCAATTTTATTATTTCTTTATAAAAACTTAAGTTGGAATAATTCTGCGTATGAATCATACGTCAATACGTCTTTATTGTCCTTGAATAAAAGATACTCGTGACTTGTATAGTCTATTATTTCTGATTTTGTTAATAAAATAAGGTGTAGTATGAGCATCTGATAAAACATTTTCTGGAAAAGGAAAAAAAAGTAACATATAAATTTTTAGAATTTTATATTATCTTTGTGAATAATTATATTTCTATTGTTGATTATTATTTTGTTAGGTAAATTTTCTTTAACTACTTGTTTTTTATATCTAGTTTTAAGTTTATTTCTTTCCCCGTGTTTCTTTTCATAAAGTACCTGTCCTACATGATATACTTTTTCTTTTCTGTTTTCATTATGTGTTTCTTACATTTTCTCTTGTGTATTTTTTAAAATTTGAGGAATGTTATCGTTATCGTTATCGTGGTTTTTGGTTCGTTGTAGAATGAATGCTCTGATTATATTCTTGAGCGGCTCTTATTACTATTTCGGAATAGTCGGTTAAATTAAATTCTTCTTTAATGCATCGAGCTAATTCTGTTAGTGTAGAATGTGCCCTTTCAACTTGTCCGTTTGAGGTACTGTGCCTCGGGTCTGCGTAATGTAAAGTTAAACCGCACCTTTGTGCAAAAGATTTAAATTGGGCCGAGGTAAAGCTTGGTTCATTATCTGTCATTATTACTTTGGCTTGTGGAAATTGTTGAAGAAGTTCCATTACTTTGTTTTCGATATTTAATTTATTTTGGATTTCTTTTACTACTAAAAATTTTGAGTGAGCGTCAATACAAGTTATGAAAGTAAGAATTTGCGCGTAATATGTATATGTCGATGTGTAAATTTTCGCCTTCCTTACTCGGGATTGGGGCTTCTCCAATTGGAATTTTAGTTGGATGTCTGGTTTATTTGTTTTCATTGCAAATTTTGTAAGTAAGTTTGGCCAATAATACAATCTACTGATTTGTTTATAATTTTCGTCAAGTCCCCTGTGTGCTCTGCAATGTGTTTCTTCGATTATAAGTGCTCTGTCCTCAGGAGTTTCTACATCTTGGACAAATATTTTTGAATACAAAAATTTATTCACAAAATTATCTTTAATTGGTTTTTGAATTCTATAAAAGTCCTCTAAAGTACAATGAATACCTACCGTTAAATTAGGAGGAATATATTCTCTTAAGATTGATATCAAATTTTCGGGAGTGTCAAATTCTATTATATGTCTGGTATTTTCGAATATATTAATCGACTCATGTATTGTATACCTCCCCGTTGCTAATAGCAATTGTTGCTTAAACTGGTTTAAGGGTTTACGGGTTTCTTGTATAACATTCTCAAAACTACTCTCTGCTGAATGCTGAGTGTTTTGATCTGAGACCGATTCGTTACTGTCAGTTAAGTTGTTGATCTGAATTCTTGATAAGGCGTCTGCAACTACATTAGTTGTACCTGGCTTATAAATGACTTTAGGAGTGAAACTTTCTATGAAGGAGTACCAGCGTTTCATTTCAATATTAGGATTTTTATCAGAGATTGCGAAAGATAATGGTTGATGATCGGTTTGGATTTCAATTCCAATCACTCCGTATAAGTAGTTTCTTAGACTTTTAAGAGCCCATACTATGGCTAAAAGTTCCTTCTTATTAGTTGCATAAACTTGTTCCGTTTTAGTCAAGGTTTTTGAAATAAAAGTAATTGGTTTACCTTCTTGAGATAATACTGCACCAATTGCGACGTCCGAAGCGTCGGTGGTCAGGGTAAATTTTTTATTATAATCCGGTTGAACTAATTCTACTTGAGCAATGAGATTTTCTTTCAGCTCGTTAAAAGCTTTAAGAGCTGGGTCATCCAGCTGAATTAACATTTTTGTTGACATTCTTTTTGAAATTTTGCCATTATGACCTCCAAGATATTTTGTTAGAGGTTTGGCTATAGAGGCGTAATTTAAAACAAATTTTCTATAATAGCCCGTAAGGCCTAAGAAACTTCTTAGTTCCCGAATATTTTTTGGAAGCGGATATTTAATTATGGTGTCAATTTTTTCTGGGTCTGTCTTGATGACGTAATAAGATACGATGTATCCTAGAAAACTGGTTTCGCGTTTAAAAAACTTTGATTTTTCTAAAGAGATTTTCATGTTTGCCTTTAATAATATATTTATAATTTTGTTTAAGTCTTTATAATGTTGTTCAATCGAGTTTGAGAATATTATAATGTCGTCCATGTAGACATGACATGTTTTCACTATTTGTTCTCTTAGGATGTCGTCCATTGCTCTCTGAAAAATTCTTGGTGCATTTGTTAGTCCGAATGGCATTCTTAAAAATTCGTATTTTCCATTATTTGTTGAAAAGGATGTTTTTTCTACATCAGATTCTTTTATTAATATCTGATGAAAACCTGATTCTAAATCCATTTTTTTTTAAATATCTTGCTTTTCCCAAATTAGATAGAATTACTGATGGGTCTTGCATTGGGTACCTGTCAGGTATGGTACTTTCATTTAATTTTTTATAGTCAATGACGAGTCTTAATTTACGGCTTCCGTCTTGATTTTCTCCTTTCTTTGGTACTACCAGAACTGGTGAATTATAAGGGCTTCGACTAGGCCTTATAATTTCCTCTGCTAACATTCTACTGATTTCGCTGTTCACGAAGTCGGTGACAGAAAAAGCGTACGGATATTGTTTCCCGTATATTGGCCTGTCGTGAATAAGATTTATTTCCCCCTTTATGTCTGTTCTAAAAGGAATTTGCATATTTATCTTTGAATGCTCTTTTTATACCCATTACTCGTAGAGTAAAAGGGTATACTAGATTCGTCGGAAAGTATGTAACAGGCAGAAGGAAGCGTTTCCGACCCCATAAAGTATATATATTCTTGATCAGGATCACTAGCCGAGTCGATCTAGCCATGTCCGTCTGTCCGTCTGTCCGTCTGTCCGTCTGTCCGTCTGTCCGTCTGTCCGTCTGTCCGGATGAACGCTGAGATCTTGGAAACTATGAGAGCTAGGCTATTGAGATTTGGCGAGCAGATTCCTGAGCTTCTTGCCACGCCTACCCTAACGCCCACAATGCTTAAATCTGTCTTCCGCCGGTAGGTGGCGCATTTAAATCTCGCTTTGCTGCTTGCATATCTCCATTTCCCTTTGGTCCCTTTAGCTGAGTAACGGGTATCTGATAGTCGAGGTACTCGACTATAGCGTTCTTCCTTGTTCAATATAGAGAACTATTTTTTCCCTTAGTCCGTCTAATTGATCAGTACCTATATTGTTTATCTGTTGTTTGTCGGATAACTCAACGACGGCGGGCTTGAAATTTTTATATTTCAAACGATTTTTATTTATTTGATTTTTGACGGTAATTACTTCGTCGGCACTCTCAGGATTTGAAATTCCCAAGATATTTGTATTTTTATTGACGGTATTTACTTCGTCGGCACTCTCAGGATTTTGAATTCCCAAGATATTTATATTTTTATTGACGGTATTTACTTCGTCGGCACTCTCAGGATTTTGAATTCCCAAGCTTTTTTCACTATTTTTCACAAATAATGAATCTGTGTTTTCCCTATTTTTTTCATCAAAATATGTTTTTATAATAAATTCTTTTAACGGAAGAATATTATTTTCTTCAATTAAACTTATTTCATTTTTTTCCTCATTATCATAATATTTTAATTTTTCTGTTTTCCCTTTATATTCCAAGACTCCCTTTTCTATATTTATTATAGCTCTAATTATACCCGTTACTCGTAGAGTAAAAGGGTATACTAGATTCGTCGGAAAGTATGTAACAGGCAGAAGGAAGCGTTTCCGACCCCATAAAGTATATATATTCTTGATCAGGATCACTAGCCCTGTTGATCTAGCCATGTCCGTCTGTCCGTCTGTCCGTCTGTCTGTCCGGATGAACGCTGAGATCTCGGAAACTATGAGAGCTAGGCTATTGAGATTTGGCGTGCAGATTCCTGAGCTTCTTACGCAGCGCAAGTTTGTTTCAGTAGAGTGCCATGCCCACTCTAACGCCCACAAACCGCCCAAAACTGTGGCTCCTACAGTTTTGATGCTAAAAAAAAATTTTAACTGAAATGTATTGTTCTCATCAATACCTATCGATGGACCCAAAAAAAGTTTGCCACGCCCACTTTAACGCCCACAAACCGCCCACTAACTTCAAAAAATCGTAAATATGAACGCGGATATCTCGCAAAATATCGAAGATAGAGAAATGAGATTTCAGATTTAGATTCCGTAGGCTTGAGCGCAGCGCATGTTTGTTACGCGAATATGCCACGCTCACTCTAACGCCCACAAACCGCCCAAGCCTGTGGCGCCCACAATTTTCATGCTAGATAAAAAATTTTAACTGAAATGAATTGGTCTCATCAATACCTATCGATTGATCAAAAAAAAACTTTGCCACGCCCACTCTAACGCCCACATCGCTTAAATCTGTCTACCGCCGGTAGGTGGCGCATTTCAATCTCGCTTTGCTGCTTGCATATCTCCATTTTCCTTTGGTCCCTTGAGCTGAGTAACGGGTATCTGATAGTCGAGGTACTCGACTATAGCGTTCTTCCTTGTTTTTCTTAATAAATTAAATCCAATTAGCAGATCAGATTCTAATCCTTCGATTTTATAAAATAATTGTCTTGTTTCAAATATATTTATAATATGGTAATACCTAATAATTGAATACCCATGAACTGTAGTTACCTTTTTGTATATTGATAACTCATTTTTATTTTCAAAAATTCCCTTTTTTATATAACAAGCAGTGGCTCCTGTATCTATTAAAATCTTTAACTGCTTCTTGGTTTTTCGGTCTGTCCTATTTAAATAAGGCATTCCCCTGTAGGGGTCTGGTCTAAAAAATGATCTTCGTTGATATTGTTTAATCTGGTTACTTTATTAGCTGGCTGATTTACTGTTCCATATGGTTCCCTTTTCTGAGCTTGAGTTTGCTCTTTATTTTGATTAGCGCGATAGTAATTTGATCGATTGTTATTTTGATAATAATTATTATTGTATCTACCTCGATTATTATTTGCCTGCCAATTATTATTCGGCTGTCGATTGTAACTAGGTTTATTCTGGAGTTGAATCGATGGATCAACATCCATTGGCTCGACGGCTTGTTGCTTTTGATTGTTATTATGATTATCGTTTGGCCAAAAATTTCCCTTTTGTGGCCAATTATAATTCTGGTTATTACTCCAATAATTTCCCATTTTATTAGTATTGTTGTTGAAGACACGAAATCCATACTAAAATCCTAGTTTTACCAAACGTACTCCACCTATGAAATGTTTGCCGCGCAGCTCATGGAACAAATCCAAAAAGGCTCCTTCCAAATACCTCAAGCTCCAGTAACTCCGTCCCAAAATTCCACGTCGTATGGCTGTCGACTCTCTCCTATCGACACAGAGGATTTCTCTGGCGATTATCTTCGCTGGCCAACTTTCCGGGACCTTTTCACGGCAATATACATAGACAATCCGAGTCTAACGCCCGTTGAAAAATTATTCCACTTAAATTCAAAAACAAGTGGTGAAGCTCATTCCATAGTTTCAAGATCCCCACTCACCAACGATGGCTTTCGCTCAGCCTGGAAAAACCTAACTGAGCGTTTCGAAAATAAGCGATTGCAGGTGAACAGTCACCTGAAAACACTTTTCAATGTGCAATCCATAGCACAGGAGTCGGGAGCAGCCTTAAAGGAACTTCAACGCACTTTTCAAGGTTGCTTAACTTTCTTAAAATTTTCCGGTGTTAATATTGAGAATTACGACCCTATCCTGGTTTATATGTGCTCGACAAAACTTCCAAAGCTCACCCTCTCATTATGGGAGCAATCCAACCAAAATAGAGCCTAAATTCCTACGTGGCTTGAGCTTGATTCCTATTTGACGGAACGCCATCGAACTCTTGAGGCCGTCGATAGTTTCCGATATGCCAATTTCCTCCACGTCGTTCAAAGACACAAATCGAGTGGCAGAATTTCCAAAAATAAATTCCTTCAACACAAGGTTAGTTCCGATACCCAAAGGCTGCGATCTGTGTTCGAAGAAGAACCATCCCGTGCGTATATGTCCACGCTTCCTACAAATGGCGGTAAACGATCGCCTGGCCTATATCCAAAGGAAGCAGTTGTGCTCCAATTGCTTTGCAAGCAGCCATCAATTCCGGGATTGCACAAGCGCTTACAACTGTCTCACTGCATCGAAACAGCGGTCCTACTACTTGACCTACTCCATCCGACCCTCCAAGGCCAGTATCCGCCTCAGATCCACACATAATTTCGTCCTATTCAGCGCAAGTCTCCGTACAAAAAGTACCTCCTAAAAATACTCCATCCGAATATTGGGTTCCATACCCCGCCTTGGATGACAGACGTACTCGAGGTATTAAATCCTACCAATGCCGAGTCTGCCAAAATATCCATCCTCTACGGAAGTGCCACCACTTTTCACGGCTAAGCCCCCAGAATCGGCTCCACGAAGTACAAATCCAGAAGTACTGCTCGAATTGCTTGGCACACAGTCATTCCAAGGAATCCTGCCGCAGTGATCATCACAGCCACAAGTGTGAAAAGGCCCACCACACTCTCCTACATACGGACGACCGATCTTCACTTTCAACATATTCCTGAGCCTACTATCCTGAGGTTCTTGCTACGGGTGTCCTCGCAAGGGGGTGGAGAATGTTAACGTCAAAAGGGCGTTTAATTTTAGGAGGCAGTGTCGAGCGGCAGTTTTTATCCTGATGTCTACATCTCGCGCGCTGGCAATGCCGTCCGCTCTCCCTCTCCATCTCTCCCCTAAGTCTCTGCTCCGCTCTGGAGCGCCTAAGTTAAGTTAGGCTTAACGAGTTCTGATTTTAAAGTGTACCAATAAACACCTATCCCCGTCGCCCAAAAAACCCATAAGTACCCCCGTGTTTTCTACTTACCCTTCGTTCTTGGGACTTTATCTATTTCAGCGATCAAGCCACCCCGCCCCATCAAAGAAGAACAGCTTAGGAGAATATTGAAAAGGTTCAGCAGGAGAATAGGAAAACGTTTAATGAAAAAAGAAAGATTGAAACAAATTACAACTTAGATGAACTCGTGGGTATAAATTTTTCGGACTCTATAAGGTCACAAAGAAGATGAAGCATGGGCGCTACGAAGTACAAAAAGTAGAAAACCATGAGGGGCCAAATTTAACAACTACAGCAGCCGAGTTCATGAAGAAATGGAGTTTATTCAGGGGCGAATAAAATTGTAGGATGGCCGAATGTAGGATTGGGGAATTTAGTATTAGTGTATCACCCTTGCAACGTAACAACGGCTTAGGCCCTATACCTTATTATACCCGTTACTCGTAGAGTAAAAGGGTATACTGGATTCGTCGGAAAGTATGTAACAGGCAGAAGGAAGCCATAAAGTATATATATTATTGATCAGGATCACTAGCCGAGTCGATCTAGCCATGTCCGTCTGTCCGTTCGTCCGGATGAACGCTGAGATCTCGGAAACTATAGGAGCTAGGCTATTAAGATTTGGCATGAAGACTTCTGAGCTTCTTACGCAGCGCAAGTTTGTTTCAGCAGCGTGCCACGCCCACTCTAACGCCCACAAGCCGCCCAAAACTGTGGCTCATAATAAAAATTTTATGTAAAATTTATTGTTCTCATCAATACCTATCGATTGATCCAAAAAAAAGTTTGCCACGCCCCCTCTGATGCCCACAAGGGGGTAGGTGGCGCATTTCAGTCTCGCTTTGCTGCTTGCATATCTCCATTTCCCTGTTGTCCCTTTGGCTGAGGTACTCGACTATAGCGTTTTTCCCTGTTTTTAATTTGAATTGCTCTCCTACAGTCCGTTTATTATTTTGTTATCCAATACTATTAATCGAGTACATTAAAGAATATCGAGTACATTCAAAAATATCGAGTCTTTCTTAGAAAGCATGGAGTATAAAAAGCGACGCTACCAAGGAAGAGTTCAGCAGGTCGTAAAGTGAAGACGTCGTCCAGTGCGTGTTTCCGCAAAGAAGTCGGTTTTAAAGACATACATATACGTTATATCAAGAAACAATTCGTTAATTAAAGTTTTAAGAAACATTCTGTAACTATTCCCAAAATAAACTAAAATCGTATTATCCCACATAAATATATATATATAAATATATATATATAAATATATATATATATGTGTATATACCTTTCAGTTACAAAAAAAAAATTTTCACTTGTGATCACCTTGTGAATCCCGTGGGACATGTCCTCTTGCACAAGTGAAGAACAAGTGACGCTCCATATAGAAAATTGTATGGGATGTCCGCATTTTCACAAGTGAAAATTCAAATGAATGAATCCCATGGGATTTCACTTGTTCCTTATACTCATTTTTCGTATGGCCTGTCACGTGCCGGTGACCAAGTGAAATAACTTGTGAAAATCAGAATTTTTCCATTAGTTTTCACTTATGAAATCACTTGCAAGTGACACGTCCCAAAAGAAATCACTTGTGAAAATCAGAATTTTTCCATAAGTTCTCACTTATGAAAATATAGAATTTAAAGTACAAACATTTTTATTTACTTTTAAATTCATTTTAATTAAATAGTGTTATTTAGGTTATCTGTTAAAGGACAATTATAGTACGCCTAGTTTTATGTTACGTTATTGGCTTTTTACATTGGTCATCGCTTTCCTTAAACTTTTGTCCGGGTCCTCCAAATCCTTGGTCAACGCTCCTGAAAAAATGTATGGGCATATGTATGATTAAAAAATTGGTTTTACTTGTTTATTTGTATATTTATCTTTTAGAGCTGTGTATAAACCCTTTGCGGGATTTTTTTGGCCACAAAACATTTTGTCATCCACTTTCGGCTAACGGAACCCATTGAATACCTTCAAAATTTACGTACTTTAAACTAAGATCACTGCACAACATCTTAAACTTAACGTAGCACTTACCTGACTTTATTATATTAACTTTAAGAAACGATTAAAGTAACTCTGCTACGCACAATTAAAATGGATGCTTTCCTTTCAATCACTCAAAAAGAATGCACCAAGTCTTCTTCTCACCCCTTTACTTGACTTCTTTCGTTTTATCTTCCTTGTTGGCTCGAGCCACTGCACCTGTACCTTTTCTTTTTTACTTCTTGAGTAAAAAACACAATATGAATTTTTTTTTAAATGTTAGTTCTAAAATTTTTTAAATATTTAAATCAATTTTAACGGACAAAAATTTCTATAACTAAACTAAAAAATTATATTGTAATAAAAATGTATAATAAGTAAACATAATATTATAAGTAAATTCAATTTAATTAATTTTACTATAATCAAATATTATACTTTTATAAAACAATAAAGTTGTTTATTTTCGATATACAATAATGCTCCTAAAATATTAGGGCATTCACATGTCGCTGCTCTACGAACATTTTTTCCCCGAAATATTAGTCGCTAGCCGAACATAACGGAGAGACCCAAAAAAAATAACGGACCGGCTGAAATTTGTCTCTGCGAGCGCGAAGTGCAGGCAGATTATAAGACAAGAAAGAGAGGGAAATCTCCGAATATCTGCCTCTCTTTGTTGCAAGATCGTTTTCGTAGGCAGTCTTCTACGCTGCGCCGAAAAAAAAAACCAAAAATGCTTTTGCAGCTAATGCTGAACTGAAGGGTATATATCGCATAGAGCAAGACATCAAGACAACGTCACAATGGATAAAGCGAATTACAAAAAAATTGTGGGACTTGGATAAGGAGTCTTAGTATCCAAAAAAAAAATTTGCTGGTTTTTTGCGGGTATTCCTTAAGTTTATAACAGCACATTTTAAAACCACTAGAAATGGCAAAAGAAAAAATAAAAAAAAAAAACAAATCGAATTTTGGTGTCCCCTTTTATACCAATTTATACTTAGCAAGCGTATACATATATACACACACGCACGCATTTTCATTATTTTTCTACCTGGTCACCTGATCACACTTAACGTCTTGGCTACTTTCATATGCCAGAGAGCGAGACAGCAAGATGTGGAGGCCATGACGTCCCAACGGACAAATCGGAATATGATAAAATTGAAGTGAAGGAGGCTTAATTGCCTTAAGGGGGTAGTCGGTACTTTCTTTTTTCAACTTTTTTTTTACATTTTTGGACACTTTATACCCTAAGAAATAATGTTGAAACCTTCTTTTACCGCATATGGATTCGGAAGTTGTCGAAAAATGAAATAGGCCGCAGAGGGCGTGAGCGCTCGGAGCGCGCACTTTGCATTTTAAACGCGTTCAACTCGAAACAGAATTTTTGAAAACGGGCGCCATGATTGCGTCCGATCTACTGGCCGATTTGCATAAACTTTTTTTTAAGTGTTCACAAAAGACATGGGTTTCGACTCTACCTATCTAATGTTATATAACAATTATTTTTCAAAAACAGGGCGCTATTTGTTTACTTATGAATATTTTTTTTATGATGGTGGTAGGGGCGATAAACATTCATTAGTACTTAAAAAAAAGTATGTACCAATCACTGTGGACGGCAGTCCACGTAGCGGCCAACGCTCACCGCACATATTTGTTAAATCCGTTGGTTTGCAAGAAAGAGGAGTGAAAGTGTAAAAGTGAAAATGTTGAAAAATGAAACTGTTGGGGCCGGACGGGACAAATGCCGCCGGTTATTTAAATAGCTTTATTCTTACTGAGGATACGCGTCGAGTGCCACCTTATCTGTTAGAGTCCGATGCCCTGTTAAAAAGTTATTCCAAAAATAAGATTTTGGGGGACTTTTTAAAATGAAAACGTTTGTCCTGTTTGTGGGTTTGTATGAATCCCTTTTTGATTTAAACTGTTCTCATTCGACTCGCTGCAATAAAATATACCTTTGATGCGAGAAGCTTAAATATTTTGCTGAGGCGGGCAGAATGAAAACATTTTAGAAAATCTGTTTAGTTAGTTGAATGTACTCGCATTTTTCAGCAGCAAAGTATGTATAAAAGTTAACTAACTCAGCCGGGCGACGGCATTAACGGATCGTCCAAAAATCCGCTCCGGCCAAACTGCTGACACAGCGTCTCACCGGAAGCTCATGCATAGCCGGCAAGCACTGCCCATTGGAGTGGCCGCTATGAAGTTCAATTATGTTAGCTTTAAGATTCAGTTCATTTTCAACATTCAAAGAATATAGAATACAAGTTCATTCTGAAATGACTCCGGCAACCGCCTTATAACTTCTTATTACTTCAACACTGACTGAGTCTCTAGGCCAGCAGCGAACGGAGGGCAGTTACCCTTCCAGCGTAATCATCATAACTCTTCAGTAGATGAGAAGCTAATCAACCGACTACCGGCGGCTAATCGAGAGCTGCTGCGAAGGAAGCTGGACAATTATTATAGTAGATGAGAAGCTAATCAACCGACTACCGGCAGCTAATCGAGAGCTGCTGCGAAGGAAGCTGGACAATTATCATTTCCAGAGATCACATCAATTTTGACCATCGGCCAACTGGCTACTGATTAAGGACTGCAGCGAGGGACTCTTCTGCAGTTACAACCATACATAACCTAATTTATATATCGTTTATCAGCATCACTAGGCGGTTAGATCTATCCATGTCAGTCTGTCCGTTTCTACGCAAACTAGTCTCTCAATTTTAAAGCTATCGGGATAAAACATTCCCAAAAGTTTTATTTCTAATGGAGGTTTTATATAAGTCGGAACGAGACAAACAGCTGATCATCTTAAAATTAAAAAATTCAACAGGGAACTTTTAGGGTCGTTCCCTTAATTGCTGAAATTTTCTGTTGAATTTTCAACAATTCAGCAATTCAACAGTTTAGGGAATACCCTGACCGTAAATTACCTGTTTATGGGGAAGACCACAAATATGCCACCCTTATATTTATAATTAATAACGCACGAATAGGTTATATTAAAATGTATAGCGTTTATTCGGAGCGGCAGACGGACTATGAATGTGTAAAAAGCTTGGCTCCAAGATCTTCCTATAGACATATGCAGGCTTTCAAAGTAGTTGCTGAATAGATAAGCGACAGCTTTAGTGGTATAAGAAAGAAGGCGAAAGATAAGCAGAGAGCGCTGCAGGTGCCGTCGTCCACCTATGCGCGCATGACTAGGCGCTGGCGATCTGCTCCGAACATACTCCCCCCGTTGGAAGAGGTAAGGTTCCAATTATCTCGGAATCGATGGGCAGAACGGCTAGCTTGGCAACGGCTTTCTTGATCAGACCCGTAGCTGTACGGACCATAGCTACTCTGATGACTCCGTCCCCGCCGGGTATGACTTCCTGGATGCACCCAAGATGCCATCTCAAGGGTGGAACGTTTTCCTCCTTCAGCAAAACTATGCGTCCAACCTTGATGTTAGACGTTTCGACGCGCCACTTGCTCCTCTCTTGAAGTAGGGACAAATACTCGCTGCTCCACCTCTTCCAGAAATGTTGCTGCATCTGGTGAGTATGAGATGAGTAATGCCAGGCTCAGGAAACTTTGTGTAGCTGGAACCCTTCAGGAAATGCGCCGGTGTTAGCACCTCAAGGCTTTCAGCATTTTCTGAAATTGGACAGAGTGGACGGGAGTTAAGGATGGCAGAAATCTCATATGCAAGAGTTCTTAATTCATCGATGGCTAAGATGGATGCACCGACGACTCTGTAGAAGTGAAATTTAGCTGACTTCACAGCGGCCTCCCATAAACCACCGAAGTTCGGGGCACGCGGAGGGATGAACTTCCAATCGATCCCATCAGCTAAACAGACGGAAGATATCGATGCTGTGTGCTGCTCGCTCAAAAAGAGCTCGGCCAGCTCTCTCTTTGCACCGACAAAGTTTGTAGCATTGTCGCTCCAAATGGTACGCGGACTGCCTCTAAGGCTGATGAATCTCCTCAGCGCTGCGATGAAAGAATCCGTCGTGAGATCCTGGACCACTTCCAAATGAGCAGCCTTCGTGGAAAAACAGACAAAGACGGCGATATAGCACTTGTGGGGTGCCTTATTTCTGGCCTCTGCCTTATGATAGAATAGCCCACAATAGTCCACTCTTGTGGTATGAAAAGCTGGATTAGGCTGCACTCTATTTGCTGGAAGGCTACCCATGACGTTCTCCCGAGTAACAGGCTACATTCGGAAACATCGGACGCATTTGTACCTTTTCCGTAATGCGTAAAGGCCTAAGCGAAACCAGCTTGCTTTTCTGTGGAAACGGCTTACCCTGGCTAAGAGATCCATACTCCTTCGCCAAGTTAACCTGTTGGATGCTCCTCAGAAGAAGGACAGTTCCAGAGTTGATCTCCTCCACCGAAAGTCGACCTTTTAACGGCGAAGATTTGGCTCTGCAATTTGAAATGAATCGATAAATGTATGCAAATACGCGCTGCAACTTATCGAAAGAGTTGAGGAATTTGCAGTTTGATGAACTGTCTATGCAAACGGCCCCAATTAGAGCCACAGAACGGCGCTCTGGAAGATCCTTTACTGAGTCTAGCAGGGACGGCCAATTTGACGAGCTTTGCAGAAGGAATGGAGGCCCGTTAGCCCAAAAGGAATGTTCCAACAATTCTCTTGGGGAACATCCTCGCGATACGACGTCTGCCGGGTTCAAGTTTGTAGGAACGTGATGCCAAGACATGTCTTTCGTCATCTCCTGAATTTTCGCGATTCTGTTTGATACGAAAACGTTAAACTCCCTCGGAGGTTGCCGAATCCACGCCAACACAATGGACGAGTCCGACCAGCAATGAAAGGTGCAATCGATATCTATGGCTTCCTTGGCGTTTACGATTAGCTCAGCCAATAAAAGCGCTGCGGAAAGTTCTAATCTTGGAATTGTTAAGGCCTTCAATAGAGCTAGCCTTGACTTGGCACAGAGCAGATGGACTTTCGATTCTCCATTGGTCTCCGATCGCAAGTATAGACACGCTCCATAAGCTGACATGCTAGCTTCGCAGAATCCATGCAACTCAACGGAAGCCCTTGGTTGCAGTACGAATCGTGGGAATTTTAAGTTCTGTACGACCGATAACTGTGAGGTCAACTCCCTCCATGACGAAAGAACGGGCTCTGGCAGTGCATCATCCCAATCCACGTTCGCACTCCATAGAGATTCCAGAAAAATCTTAGATTTTGTGATAATAGGAGTTAT
The DNA here is from genome assembly GCF_014743375.2 of Drosophila subpulchrella. Classification (NCBI taxonomy): domain Eukaryota; kingdom Metazoa; phylum Arthropoda; class Insecta; order Diptera; family Drosophilidae; genus Drosophila; species Drosophila subpulchrella. Next base: position 47,106 of record NW_023665495.1, on the reverse strand, counting down.
TAAACCGAGTGGATCATAGAATTTGGCAATCGTCGACAATACAACCCGCTTAGTGGGTCGTTGATTGGTTGGCAGTTGAGAAAAATGAAATAGGAGCTGATCAGAAGATGGATCCCAGACTAGTCCCAATGCCTTGGCGACATCCGATCCATCGTGAAATTTGATTAACTGCTCCTTGTCGCATTCAAACTCTCCTTCCAGGGCTGCTGACTCATTCGAACACCATTTGCGAATTGGAAAGTGGCCTCGCGACAGTAGTTCCTTCACCTGACGACGAATTTCTCTCACCTCCTCAACTGAGTCCCCACCAGATATTAAATCACCCACATAGAAATCTCTACGAACAATTTTTGCTCCAATAGGAAATGATTCCTCCTCATCGTAAGCGAGTTGAGGCATGGCTCTTATAGCCAAGAAGGCAGCTGGCTTGGTTCCATAAGTCACCGTGTTCAATTTAAAAACACTCAACTCTTCCGTGGAGCTCTCTCTCCAAACGATGCAGTGCAATAAATCATCCGGGTAAGAAAAACACGCACGCAACGGTACATCTTGCAGATATCTCCACAAAGGGCAACTTTAAAAAATCGAAAGCGAAGCAGTATATTAAAGATTTTTTGTTGAATTGTTGGTCCTGCCAGAAGTAAGTCGTTCAGAGAGCTACCACAAGTTGATTTAGCAGATCCAACAAAAAAGACACGAAGCTTCGTACTCGTGCTCTCCTGCTTATGTACGCAATGGTGGGGCAAAAAGAATTGTGTTTCTGGCGTTTCCTTAGTTACAAGAGAAATGTGACCTAGATCGATATACTCCCTCGAAAATGCTGAATACTGAGCTTTCAGGGCTGGGTTTCTATCTAATTTAGCTTCCAAACTCTTGAAACGACGACGAGCCAAGCAATAAGAATCACCTAAAGATTCGAATCCGGAAGTGGACAAGAGACGAACAGAGTATTGGCCGTTTCCAAGTCTAATGCAATTTTCAGTAAAAAGTTGCTCACATCGCAAGTCTTCCGGCTATAAAGATGGCTTAGACGAAGTGAAGTCCTCAATTTCCCAAGATCGCTTTACAATGGCGGAAAGTGTGTCATTGGAATGATCAGCTGGGTCCTTGATGCTGGCTTGTAAAACCGATTTATGAGTTGGCATGTTCGATGATAACCCTCCAGAGACTATCCAACCAAGCTTGGTGTTCTGATGAGTTGGCAAATCCCTATCCAAATGAATTTGTCCCATAGAATTTATTTCGAAAAACAACCCAGCGCCGAGGAAAAGGTCAATTCGTTGTGATTGATTGAAATTAGGGTCAGCGAGTGAAATGTTTTGCGGTATCCTCCACGATGTTGCATTTATGTTGAAATGGGGTTGATAATCAGTAATACTGTGAGTCACAACCGCTGTGAATGCCGCACGATAGCTTGCATCCCGTGATTGCACAAGAATATCGACAGTCTTATCAGAGATCATGGAAGATTACCCCTATCCCAGAAATCGACGTTTGCGATCTTCTATGATTCAAGTTTAGTTGGCTAGCTAAGCGAAAGGTTATGAAGTTTAGCTGGGAGGCCGAATCTAAAATTGCTCGGCAAGGCATGAATGCTCCAATTCTATTTCTAACGTAGATAATAGCAGTTGGAAGCAACACGTAGTCGATCGGCAAAATATTTAAGGTTTTGGGTAGAGGGCTTGGTAAATGATGATCAGGATGCGATGATGTATGCGAACATGATACTAATGATGATGAAGTAGATGGTAATGGCTGAGAGCTCGAGAATGGATCGCATGATGGAGATGAAATAATGAATGGTGGTTCATGCGACAATACTTGCAGTGAGTCGACTTGCATTGCTGCACACTATGCCCCTTGCGCAAACAGTTGAGGCAAAGGTGCAACTTCTTTGCTTCTCTATATCGAAGATTCGGACTCAAATTTAAAAATCGAGAACACTTTGGAAAATAATGATCCCGTGCATCGCAAAATAAGCATGTCAAATTATTTGAGTTAGTAGCAGAAGCAATAAGTGTATTTTGGTTATATTTGTGCAAGTTTTTTTCCCACCTGCTGGCCTGGTGTTTAAGTTACCAAGGCTTGATCCAAGTTTTCCATCATCCTGCACCTCTTTTCCAAAAACGACTCCATAGCATCCCAGGTAGACATCTCAGTGATTGACAAATCCTCTTCTAATTTTTCCCGCGTCCTCTGATCCAGTTTCCGAGTGACGATGTGAATTAAAAGTCCATCCAAAATTTGTTGCATATTGGCCAGGGTTCGAATTGCTCGCAGATGCGAATTAATGCAATCGCTCAGCTCCCAAAGACCCTTCGAAGATCCCTTCTCGACACCCTTTAAAACGAATATTGCCTGAACATGTGCCTGAAAGTGCAAAACTTTATTATCAAATCGATTAACCAGCAAATTCATAGCCTTTTTAAAATTAGCATTCGAGGGTTCGAGCGAGCGTATGGTTTCCAGAGCCACGCCGCCCAAACTCGAACGCAAATATTGTAATTTTTCGCAAGTCGCAAGAAAATCCGGCCACTCAGAGTAGGATCCATGAAAACGAGCAATTTCCAAATTTGGCAACCGAGGCTTCCTAGATCGAAAAGAAAGATCCGCATTATTAGTGATGTCAATAGATGTTGAATTTGCAGCGGTTGAAGCCGGCAATTGTGACTTGCGATGAGCCGCCAAGCCTCGGCTTAGTTTCGCCTTCACATCCATGAAAACCTCAGCAAATTCAATCCGATGGTCGCTCGAGATCTCTGCAAAATCCAGTCTATCGAACGATGTCTGCGCGGAATCAAATGCCTGGTTTAAGGAATTGATCCATTCCATTCGCGCCAGCAAATCAGCTTCGTCAAACTGATTAGCCGCATCAGCGTTTAAATAGCATTTCATCGAGCTCATTTGCCGCAAAATAGATTGGGCTTTGACTCGGTAGTAGTCGACGTCACTTGTGGATTCATTTTGAGCCCGAACCGAGTTTTCCGTACCAGACATTTTTCAATCACGAGAAAGAAAAAAAAAAAGAAATGAAAATGAAGTAAAATAAAATGTCCGACCGCGTTAGAGGCACAAAACACCGTATACCCTTTACCGCGAAAACGTGAAGGCTAGCAAGCGTCGCCGAGATGCAACGGAACCTTTAACTTGGTTGTTGTTGTTCTTATCCATAAATTGCCTGCCCAGCAACAGCGGATTATGTAACTGGCAAACGAATGTATGTATGGCTGTACATATATATATATGTAATATGCGCTATTAACAAAGATTAAATGCGATTCACTTTGTTAAGAATTATTTGCACAACACAGTTTTGGTGTTTTTTCACAGCGCAAAATGTACAAAAAATCCAACGGCCGGTTGTGCACCTTTATATGCACATATGTATGTATGTTCGTATGTTTTTGACCGAATGCACGATAACGACAGCGAAACAAAGCGTTTGCTTAAACTATATTAAACAATCGCGAGACCGAGTTGCAGACTCCGAAAAAAACTGCTATCACGTCGGGGTTACCAAATGTTTATGTGGAAGACAACAAATATGCCACCCTTATATTTATAATTAATAACGCACGAATAGTTTATATTAAAATGTATAGCGTTTATTCGGTGCGGCAGACGGACTATGAATGTGTAAAAAGCTTGCCTCCAAGATCTTCCTATAGACATATGCAGGCTTTCAAAGTAGTTGCTGAATAGATAAGCGACAGCTTTAGTGGTATAAGAAAGAAGGCGAAAGATAAGCAAAGAGCGCTGCAGGTGCCGTCGCGCATGACTAGGCGCTGGCGATCTGCGCCGAACATTACCCCTTGATATAAAATTGGGAAACCATGTAAGTGAGCCCCTCATACATATATTTTCCCGGCATCTGCATTTGTTAAATATTTAAATACATACACTGCCAGAATATTCTCTGCAGCTCCATATTAAAGTTGCGTGTGAACATTTTTATTAATTAACATACTCGTTAATTGTTTGACAATTTAATTGGTATTATCACATATGATATTGTAAATGTTTATCGTTGTATGTTGTCTGCGTTATTTAAATTTTTTAGATAAATATCTTAGTGCCAAACATTATTGCCCATATATCAACCAGACTTATTAAATATCCCAGACTAGGCGCAAAGGCGCTGCTGGAAAATAAATTAATTTCGCATTTATTAAATTATTTTTTTGGCGACTGTCACTGTCTCATTAAAGTTATGTGCGTTTAATTCACCCTTTATGTGTAGTTGTTTTTTTGCTTGCACTGAAATTCTTTGTGTTAGCTTCGCAACAATCTTGGGTTTGTCTTTTTATCGCTCCCCACTCCACTACAACACTCGAACTCGACACCCCGACGTTTGTATTCCAATTTTGTTAGCTTCGCTTTTTTGTCCATCAAAGCGGCAGCTTAGCCACCACGCTCGACTGTGGCAATTTTTTGTTCCTTCGTTACCAAGCGGCGACTCAACCCCCGCAGCCCCCTCGCCATATCCATGGGCAAGTCTGCTTGAACATACATTAATTCGCTATTGTGATCTAGCTTACACAGCTCCATATAAGCAACCCGTTCCAGCAATATAGGAGTAACAAACAGTTCGACAGCGACTCTGAGTCCGAAACCGAAGGGCCGACCAGAGCCTCTACACCGAAAAGTGTAAGCGCTAGCACATCCGCAGCCATAAATATGGCATTTAACCCAGACCAAATAAAGGCGGTCGTACAGGCTACCGTTAACCATGCCCTACAGGAAGCGGCCGCAGACGGCCAGCGTAGGGAAGATCAATTACGTCGGACTATTCAGGAATTGGCCAGCCAAGTAGCGGCGATACAAATCGCCCAAACCGTAGCCCCTCAGATTAAAGTTTATGCACCTATAGATATAAACAGGGACATAGTTTGTAGTGAGCCGCTAGACGCTGTCTGGGAACCCAGGAGACATACGTCTCCTGGCGGCAAGCAGCAGTAGGCGCGTATTACATATTTAAGAATTTCGAGGGTAGTTCACGCCATTATCAGGCGGTTATTATTATTAGGAGTAAGATTAGAGGCCCTGCCGAGGCCGTACTATCTTCATTTGGCACCGTGTTGAACTTCGATGCGATTATAAATTGACTCGAGTTCACATACAGTGACAAGCGAACAATGCACGTCATAGAGCAGGAGATGGGTACCCTCGGACAGGGAAATCTCTCGCTTCTACAGTATTACGACGAGGTGGAAAGGAAGCTTACCCTCCTCACTAATAAGGCAACTACGTCATATAAAGCCTCGGCGGCACAAGATTTATGCGAAAAATTCCGGGATGATGCCCTCCGCGTTTTTATCTCTGGACTAAAATGCAGTCTCACCGACGTCCTCTTCTCGGCAAAGCCAAAGGACATGCCATCAGCACTTGCATTGGCTCAAGAAGTGGAGTCCAACCATGAAAGGTACACCTTTGCATCATCTTTTGCAAGAAGCCAGGAGGATAGGGACAAAAACTATTTCCAAAGGCGCAAGAGCGCCAACAGGCTAATCCTCATGCTAATCCGCAACCAGGTACAAGTAAAAAACCGTATTTCAAAAAACAGCACAAAGCTCAAGTACACTCTGCTCCACGCAGTGATAGGCTTCAAAGAAATACTCCCGAACCCATGGATGTTGACCCGTCACTGTCCAGGATGCTTAAACCATCTCAGGCCCCGGCATACCAAAATAGGAAACCGGCCGCGTCCGATCGATCGGGACCACATAAAAAACAGAGGGTTCACCATGTCGCGCAAAGCGCAGGCGATGCAGAAGAAACAGCTTGTAGCGCGGCGCAAGAAATTAACGACGACGCCATTTGCGAGTACGACTCGGACGTCATTAATTTTTTAGGGGAAAATCCCTGTTACCCGTCATCAGACGAAGAGTAGCGGGGATTGACATGATGCTTCTAATAAACACGGGCGCGTCAAAAAAATTTATCCGGCCATTTGAGGGATTGCAATCAATAAAATTTCAATCATGCCCCGATGTCAATTTTACTAACGTGGTTTGCTCCGATGCACCGCCTCTAGCTAGGGATGCTTTTGTAAAAATGCTCCGCGACAGGAAGAAAGCCTTCGCGAACCCCAACGAAGCCCTTCCTTACAACACGTCGGTGGTTGCCACCATCAGAACTGTTAGTAAGGAACCCATTTATGCCAAACTTTACCCATACCCAATGGGAGCGGCAGATTTCGTCAACAGCGAAATTCAAGACTTGCTGAAAAATGGCATAATTCAAAAGTAGAAATCCCCCTACAATAACCCAATATGGGTGGTAGATAAAACGGGCGTCGACGAATCGGGCAACCGAAAAATGCGGCTAGTGTTGGACTTTCGCAAATTGAACGAAGGGACGATACCCGATCGCTACCCTATGCCAAACATCTCTATGATACTTGGAAACTTAGGCAAGGCCAGGTACTTCACAACGCTAGACTTGAAGTCTGGCTACCACCAGGTTACACTGGCAGAGCGCGACCGCGAAAAATCTTCCTTTTCCGTAAATGGGGGGAAATATGAGTTTCGTCGACTGCCATTTACGTTGAAGAATGCTGCCAGCATCTTCCAGAGAACCATTGATGATATTCTAAGAGAACAGATCGGCAAATTCTCCTATGTTTACGTTGATGATGTTATCGTTTCTTCAGAAGACGAAAACGGCCACATCCGGCACGTAGACTGGGTTCTTAATAGCCTAAACGATGCTAACATGAGGGTGTCAGCACAGAAATCACGTTTTTTCAAAAAAAGCGTTAGCTTTTTGGGATTCATTGTCACCAACAAAGGTGCCACTACTGACCCAGATAAAATTAGGGCCATTCAGGAATTCCCCGAACCTAAAAACGTATTCGAGGTCAGGTCATTCTTGGGCCTGGCTAGCTATTATCGATGCTTTATTAAAGATTTTGTATCTATAGCTAGACCCGTTTCTGACATTCTAAAAGGGGAAAACGGAACTGTCAGTAGGCACAGATCCAAAAATATCCAGGTGCAGTTTAATGAGCAGCAACGGCTGGCTTTTCAAAAATTTCGTAACATTCTGGCTTCCGAGGATGTCATCCTCAGGTACCCCGATTATAAATAGGCGTTCGATCTAACGACGGGTGCCTCAGCACATGGCATTGGCGCGGTGTTATCACAAGAGGGACGAACTAACTATGATCTCGAGGACTATAAAGGACAGGTAGGTTAATTATGCTACCAACGAAAGGGAGCTATTAGCCATAGTTTGGGCACTGGCCAAATTGCGCCATTATTTATATGCAGTCAAGGATGTAAATATCATTACTGACCACCAACCATTGACTTTCGCAGTGTCGGAATCCAATCCGAATGCGAAAATCAAAAGGTGGAAAGCTCGCATTGACGAGTCCGGCGCTAAAATTTACCTCTACCTTAATAACCTCGTCGCAGATGCCCTCTCCAGACAGCAACTTTACGTTGTGGAGGAGGAAGAAGCTTATTCGGAGTGAAATGTCGCTAACGCACACAATTGAAACCACGAATAAACCTTTGAATTGCTTTCAGAACCAGATAAATCTGGAGGAAGCGCGCTTTCCGTCGAAACGCACCTTCGTGCTCTTCGGAAACAGGAAACTTCATGACATTAACTTCGTATGCAAGGAGTCGTTGCTTGAGGAGCTCGCAGACATTATTGTCCCTAAGGGCGCAAACGCCATTCATTGCGATTTGCACACGCTAGCGAGGATACAGGATGAATTCGTTCTGCAATTCCCAGCCACCAAAATTTGGCACTGCAAAATCCGTGTTACGGATATTTTTGCAGTCGCTGAGAGGCGAGAAGTCCTCACTGCTGAGCATAATAGGGCCCACATATCGGCACAGGAAAATGTTAAACAAGTACTCTCAGAGTATTACTTTCCAAAAATGTCAAAGTAGGCGAATGAAATCGTCACTAACTGCAGGACATGTGCCAAGGCAAAGTATGACAGGCACACAAGGAAACAAGAACTCGGCGAAACGCCAGTCCCGTCGCGGGTAGGAGATATGCTACATGTAGAAATTTTTTCCACAGATAGGAAATACTTCCTTACGTGCATTGACAAATTTTCAAAATTTGCCATGGTCCAGCCGATTTCATCTAGAACCATTGAGGATCTTAAACCGGCCCTTTTACAACTCTTAAATGTTTTCCCCAAAGCTAAAGTCATCTATTGCGACAATGAGCCGTCATTGAACTCGCACACTATTTTAACCATGCTAGAAAACCACTTCGGCGTTAGCATCTCGAATGCTCCGCCCCTCCACAGCGTCTCAAACAGACAAGTGGAACGTTTCCACAGCACCCTAGTGGAGCTCGCCAGATGCCTTAAAATTGACAAAGGCATTAGCGACACCGTGGAGTTAATTTTGCTGGCCAATGCCAGGTACAACAAATCTATCCATTCGGTCATCGACAAGAGGCCGGCCGATGTGGTTATGACACAATCGAGTGACCCACAGTACGAAATTCAGGATAGGATTAGGCAGGCCCAAGACAAGCCAGGGAAAATTCTTCCCGACAAAATAGGATGTTTAAGGTTGGCGACAAAGTCCTAGTGAAATCCAACAGGAGGCTAGGAAACAAGCTTTCACCGTTATGTAGGGAAAAAACTGTGGAAGCGGACATGGGGACCAAAATCCTCATTAAGGGGAGGGTAGTCCATAAGGACAACCTTAGATAGGCGAAACACAACCATGTTGTCATTCGTCTGGTACATTTTTTATCATTTTCACTATTTTTCACCCCTAGCCACTTGGCAGATACGCAGATACGCTTAATCATGCTTTAGTTTTTATGTTTGGCGGTGGGCTACTCTGTTTCAAATAAACACTACATATCATCCAAAATTCCGGTTAATTAATGCAAACAATAGGCAGATAAACATCAATAATAAGGTTCAAGACCAAATCAATAATATTTCCGCCACTGTCAATCAACTTTTGAGGTCGGCTAAAGGATCCCAAATTAACTCGGGGGACCTATATGAGATGTTATTATCTCGAAATAGGATGCTTGCAATGGAGCTGCAAAATTTATTACTGGCAATAGCGCTTGCTAAAGTCAATATCGTTAGCCCTAGCATACTAGACCATGCAGACCTGGAAGGTATGTGGATGGAGGAGCCCACAGATACTCCCATCAAAGACATATTGCCCGTTGCGTCCGTGAAGCTTTAAGATTAAGTTCATTTTCAACATTCAAGGAATAAAGAACACAAGTTCATTCTGAAATGACTCCGGCAACCGCCGTATAACTTCTTATTACTTCAACACTGACTGAGTCTCTAGGCCAGCAGCGAACGGAGGGCAGTTACCCTTCCAGCGTAATCATCATAACTCTTCAGTAGATGAAAAGCTAATCAACCGACTACCGGCGGCTAATCGAGAGCTGCTGCGAAGGAAGCTGGACAATTATTATAGTAGATGAGAAGCTAATCAACCGACTACCGGCAGCTAATCGAGAGCTGCTGCGAAGGAAGCTGGACAATTATCATTTCCAGAGATCACATCAATTTTGACCATCGGCCAACTGGCTACTGATTAAGGACTGCAGCGAGGGACTCTTCTGCAGTTACAACCATACTTAACCTTATTTATATATCGTTTATCAGCATCACTAGGCGGTTAGATCTATCCATGTCTCTCTAGTCTATCCATGTCCACTAGTCTCTCAATTTTAAAGCTATCGGGATAAAACATTCCCAAAAGTTTTATTTCTAATGGAGGTTTTATATAAGTCGGAACGAGACAAACAGCTGATCATCTTAAAATTAAAAATTCAACAGGGAACTTTTAGGGTCGTTCCCTTAATTGCTGAAATTTTCTGTTGAATTTTCAACAATTCAGCAATTCAACAGTTTAGGGAATACCCTGACTATCTTATACTATTAATACTATTAATACTGTTAATGCTATTAATACTATTAATATTATTAATACTATTATTACGATAAATACTATTAATACTATTAATACTGTTAGTACTATTAATGCTATTTATTTATTTATTTAGAGTGGGCCTGGCGAGACTAACACATTTTAGTTCAAATATTTTTCTAGCATGAAAATTAACAAAGTAACAAACTTGCGCTGCGTTCAAGGCTACGGAATCTAAATCTGAAATCCAAATTCTCTATCTTTGATAGTTTCCGAGATATCAGCGTTCAAATTTACGATTTTTTGAAGTTTGTGGGCGTTAAAGTGGGCGTGGCAAATACATTTAAAATTTTTATTCTTGCATCAAAACTTTAGAAGCCACAGTTTTGGGCGGTTTGTGGGCGTTAGAGTGGGAGTGGCACCCTACTGAAACAAACTTGCACTGCGCAAGAAGTTCAGAAATTTGCATGCCAAATCCCAATAGCTAAGCTCCTATCGTTTTCGAGATCTTAGCATTCATACGGACAGACGGACAAGGCTAGATCGACTCGGTTAGAGCTTCTGATCAAGAATATATATACACTATGGGGTCGGAAACGCTTCCTTCTGCCTGTTACATACATTCCGACGAATCTAGTATACCCTTATACTCTACGAGTAACGGGTATAAAAAGGTGTGCCTCTAAAGATTGTTAGGTAGAACACGCCGTTTAGTATGTGAGTTAGAGACGCTTTCACATTCTCCTCTAAACCCTCCCGACCATGGAAATATTGGAGTCTATTCGTAATGCACCAAAGGAATTCTCTTTCCAATTATTGGTTGTAATACATTTGTGGCGTGTTGTACTTTTGACAGATTACATTTTAATAACCTTTTATGTTATAATGGGTTCTTCCTAACTGAGGTTTCACCATATGGTAATTCATTATAATTCAGTTGAATCGCTCTAGAAGCACATTGTTGCTGTTTTAAATTTAACTTTTTTTCCTAGCTACTTTTTACTGGGCCCACTGATCTAGATGGATTTGAGAAGGGTACTTAAGCATTATTTTTATAGTTCTTAAATTCTAAATGACTTTATATTACTTAAATTAGCATAGTGTGTGCGGATCAATTATCCGAACGGTGTCTCCATTGATGTTTTGGGCTTAGACTTAAAGGGGAAATTAAGCGCGGCTAGTTGCTGGTTTGCTTAAGGCGATGGTATGTAAATATTAAGCTATGTGGTAATAATGAGTTTTAAGAACTTATCCTGATCCTCATTCATTGGGTCGAGTCCGACCAAGGGTGAAAATTTCCTGAAGTTGCCGATTTAGAATGAAACTCCCTCGTAGTAAATCGCACGTGGAAGGGTTGAAAGCGCGACCAGGGGCGCGCTAGGCTGAACCTGAACTCGGACCGATCTGCAGTAGGTTGTTGTTAGTAAGTGCCACCGTCCTCAGGAATTATCTGGCTATGATATTTCGCTTGATTTATATCTCCCAATAAAACAAGTGCTGGTGAGCGGAACCACCTGTACAATTTAATACTATATAGCTACCTGTTACCTGTACTTGGGCTGGTTTTGCACCAATCAATGTGGTCTAACCTCGTGGTTCGTAGGTTATGCAATACCACCTAATGGTAACCGTTACAATTCACCACCGAACGCATGGAAATTTCCAGGCGTCAGCAGTGGCAGCGCAGCGCGTCAGCACCGCAAAGCCAGCTTGCCGGCTGGCCGGGAACTTTTCTAAAACTCTCACTAATTACCAGGGCTTCACGGAAACTTAATTTTGGTAATCACCTTGGTCGTAAAGCTCTCCGGTTAGGCAGAATCAGAAGAGTCGGCCAGACTAACCGTCGGCTTAGATGCTTAGTTTTTTCCTCTTGGCACAATGACTTAAACTTGTTCGACGCACAAGGTAATTCTCTTATTTGGTGTACTTATGTCGCTGAGAATAAGCGGACTGTACCAAAAAAATGTGACTTCAATAAACGCACGTCTGCAACGTTCGAGAGAAAATTTGGTTCTGACCAGATCATTCGATTCGCCACGAGGTTTCGGCGTAGCAGAATCCTAAGGGGACTTTGCCGAAATTCAGTGTAGTTTACAAGCTTTGAATCGTCGTGCGTGTTAGCAGCGAGATCTCGAATGTTCTGAACCGTGCTGTCAACGACAAAAAGGGCTGGCCAAGGAGAGGTAGATAAAAAAATATTTCTCTTAAGAATAAACACGGCTTGCTTAAAACTCCTTGCTGAAAGGCTGGATACTACATCGTCATTTTTTATACCCGTTACTCGTAGAGTAAAAGGGTATACTAGATTCGTCGGAAAGTATGTAACAGGCAGAAGGAAGCGTTTCCGACCCCATAAAGTATATAGATTCTTGATCAGGATCACTAGCCGAGTTGATCTAGCCATGTCCGTCTGTCCGTCTGTCTGTCTGTCCGGATGAACGCTGAGATCTCGGAAACTATGAGCTAAGCTATTGGGATTTGGAATGCAGATTCCTAATCTTCTTACGCAGCGCAAGTTTCTTCAGTACCGTGCCACGTCCTTTGCCACGCCCACTCTAACGCCCACAACGCTTAAATCTGTCTACTGCCGGTAGGTGGCGCATTTAAATCTCGCTTTGCTGCTTCCATATCTCCATTTAAATCTCGCTTTGCTGCTTCCATATCTCCATTTTCCTTTGGTCCCTTTAGCTGAGTAACAGGTATCTGATAGTCGAGGTACTCGACTATAGCGTTCTTCCTTGTTTTTAACTCCAATGCTTAACGATTTCTTTGGACTCTTTCGTGCTGTCTGATCTTGTCATCAAATCATCACTATAGAAATCATTTTTTATAATTCCACTGATTAGTGGATTTTTACATTTATCTCCTATATCCGCTAGTACTCGTTTAGCTAAATATGGAGCCGAAGCAGTACCATAGGTAACTGTAGTTGATTTATAGTCTTTGATTTTATTTTTTGGAGAATCTCTCCACAAGACATGCAACAATTCGTTATTGCTTTCCGCTATATTTAATTAACTATACATTTTTTCAATGTCCGCCAAAACTTCATACTGCCATCTGCACCATTTTAAAATGATGTCGAAAATATCTTTTTGACCTCTAGGTCTACTCCACATAATATCATTAAGACATTTATTATTAGTTGTTTTTGCAGACGCATCAAAAACAAACCTTAATTTTGTGGTTAAGCTCGCATCTTTAATTACGGTTTGATGTGGTAAATAACACTTACCTTTTTCGTTTGCCTCAACCATATGCCTTAAAGACATGTATTCTGTCATAAACTTGCAGTACTGTTCTTTTAGGTTTTGATTTTTAATTAATTTTTTCTCCATATTTAAAAATCTTGTTATGGCTTGGCCTTTAGATTAACCTAAGGTTTGCTCTTCCTTAAAAGGCATCTTAACAACATATCGTCCCGAAGAGTCTATGTGTATTGTTTTCGTGAAGTTTTCTTCACAAATTTCGGACTCCAAATCCTCCTTACTTTCTTCTTCCAATTCCCAAAATCTTTCCAAATCTTTGCACTCTATCGTGGTCGCAACTACCGTGTTACTTCCTTTTGATTTGGTGCATCCAGAGACTAACCAAAGTCTGTGTTTTGACCAAGAAGGCCGTATATCTTTATTACTCCCTTCTGAAGAATTTTAGGATACTAAATTGGCTATTATAATTAAGTCCACTCGACCTGGGTAGTCTTGCCACCTCGTTTTATCAATATTGCGCATTGGTAACGCTTTCATTAATTTTGGGAGGACAATTACTTCCACTACTAACACATTTTTCCTTTCCTTTAAAGGTTTAATGTTTTATGCTTTGATATGCATTTTTTATCGAGGAAACTCCACTAATCTCAGTATAATTTTTTATTTTTGGTAGCTTGAGTATTTGTGAAGCTTCCTCTGATATAATAGTACTCTGAAATCCACTGTCAATCAATGCTATGAGTTCTTCAAAGCTTCCACTAGCTGATTTCACATGAATAAATGCTGTGGCCAATAGGGCTTGTTCCGTCGTCCTACACGTATTTAATTTTTCTTTAGTATTATTAATGTAAAGCAAATAATTTAATTTGTGTACTTTTTATTGCTTGAATGTCTCTGACACTGTAAACAAATGTGTCTTTTTTTTGCCCAGTAATTTCTTTCCCATAAATTTATAAGACTGTGTTACATTATGGGTTGGTAAATTACAACAAGAACAACTTTCTTTGTTGCTTTTGTTTTGAAATTCTTTTGTCAAAGATTTATTTTCTTGTGGAAAAGAGGAAATGGAGCACAGTCTTCCTCTTGTATGAATGAGTTCCATAAACAACTCATTAAATAGATCCCATTCCTTGGAATCACCAAAGAAAAGGGGGATCTGGATTTTTGGGAGTTTAGGAAATTCCTCTGTCTTTACAGCTATAGTTTCCTTAACCTGATTACTTTCATTGTTAAGTCTTTATCTATAACATACAAAATGTTTTGGACATCGAATTCTAATTCGCTTATCTTGTCCTCAAATTCCGAACTTTCAAAACAACTTTTTACTTCATCTATTAAACCAAAAGTTTTGATTTTCCAAAATGTAATTTTATTTTTTCTAATTTCGGCAAGCCGAAGTTTGTATACCCTTGCAGTTATAATTATGAAATTTGATTCGAAATTCTTAAAAATACAAAAAAGGATATTCCCAATAGTATAAGATAATATGTCAAGAAACACCGAAGCTATACTTTTTATACCCTTGCAGAGGGTATATTGATTTCAGTCAGAAGTTTGCAACGCAGTGAAGGAGACGTTTCCGACCCCATAAAGTATATATATTCTTGATCAGCATGACTAGACGAGTCGATCTAGCCATGTTCGTCTGTCCGTCTGTCCGTCTGTCCGTCTGCCCGTCCGTCCGTCTGTCCGTCTGTCCGTCTGTCCGTCTGTCCGTCTGTCCGTCCGTTTCTACGCAAACTAGTCTCTCAGTTTTAAAGCTATCGGGCTGAAACTTTCCCAAAAGTCTTATATCTTTTGCAAGTAGTATATAAGTCGGAACCAGCCGGATCGGACAACTATATCTTATAGCTCCCATAGGAATAATCGGAAAAAAAGTTTTAACAAAGTTATATCTTTAGTGTTTTTTGGCATATAACCTCCTAAGCTTGGAAATAACATTTTTTAATTAGTATTGAATTTCGAATTAAATTTTATCGAAATCGGACGACTATATCATATAGCTGCCATAGGAACGATCGGACAATTGGTGGAAAAATAATATGACACAAATTATAGCTTCGCTGTTTTTCAACATATAACCTACAACGCTTGGAAATAACATTTTTTAATTAGTTCTGAATTTCGAATTTAGTTTTATCAAAATCGGACGACTATATCATATAGCTGCCATAGTAACGATCGGAAAATTGGTAGGAAAATAATATGAAACAAATTATAGCTTCGGTGTTTTTTGACATATTATCTTATACTATTGGGAATATCATTTTTTGTGTTTTTAAATTTAATAATTATAGCTGCAAGGGTATATAAGCTTCGGCTTGCCGAAGCTAACTTCCTTTCTTGTTTCATATTATTTTCCCACCAATTTTCCGATCGTTCCTATGGCAGCTATATGATATAGTCGTCCGATGTGGATAAAATTAAATTCGGAATTCAGAACTAATTAAAAAATGTTATATCCACCAAAAATATCATTTAAAAAAATTTTTTTCTGATTATTCTTATGGGATCTATAAGATATAGTTGTCCCATCTGGCTGGTTCCGACTTATGTTCAACCTGCAAAAGAAAGAAGACTTTTGGGAAAGTTTCTGCCAGATAGCTTTAAAAATGAAAGACTAGTTTGCGTAGAAACGGACAGGCAGACGGACATGGTTAGATCGAATATATATACTTTATGGGGCCGGGAACGTCTGATTTTAATTTCGCATATCGTCCAGGTCTAACTGAGTCCTTTTCATACTGTATCTTTAGTTTAGCAAGTATCATAATCATCCCATCATAATTTTTATCTCTATGGTTATGTATAAAAACCTTTTATAAGTGCAACGATTTTTGAAACTCCGGTTGAGTTACAAGTAAATGCACTCTTGCCACTAAAACTCTGATTTGCTGGGTTAACTCGGACTGCTTCTGCAAAAGCCCAATGGTCTTGTCGGACAACATTTTCTTAATTTATATATACTTTTATTTTTTTGTGTACGTTAAGCAAATTAGGAATAATTTGTATTTCTAACTTATCTGAATTTGGAAGCTTGTAGATGTCGGCGATGCTTGATTTCGATGTCGTTGGTGATACTGTATAATTGATGTGGCTGCTTGAATTCGATGATGTTGATGATGCTTGAAGTCGTCTTTGTCGGGGTTGCTGGTCTTCTTTTCTCCTTTTTATACCCGTTACTCGTAGAGTAAAAAGGTATACTAGATTCGTCGGAAAGTATGTAACAGGCAGAAGGAAGCGTTTCCGACCCCATAAAGTACACTAGCCGAGTCGATCTAGCCATGTCCGTCTGTATGTCTGTCTGTCCGGATGCACGCTGAGATCTCGGAAACTATGAAAGCTAGGCTATTGAGATTTGGCGTGCAGATTCCTGAGCTTCTTACGCAGCGCAGGTTTGTTTCAGTAGAGTGCCACGCCCACTCTAACGCCCACAAACCGCCCAAAACTGTGGCTCCTACAGTTTTGAAGCTAGAATAAAAATTTTAACCGAAATGTATTGTTCTCATCAATACCTATCGATTGATAGAAAAAAAGTTTGCCACGCCCACTTTTACGCCCACAAACCGCCCAAGCCTGTGGCGCCCACAATTTTGATGCTAGATTAAAAATTTTAGCTGAAATGTTTTGATCTCGTCAATACCAATCGATTGATCCAAAAAAACATTTGCCACATCCACTCTAACGCCCATAACGCTTAAATCTGTCTACTGCCGGTAGGTGGCGTATTTAAATCTCGCTTTGCTGCTTGCATATCTCCATTTCCCTTTGGTCCCTTAAGCTGACGGGTATCTGATAGTCGGGGTACTCGACTATAGCGGTCTTCCTTGTTTATTATTTATAATCCCAGTGTTATTTAGTAAGCATTTTTTGTATTTTTATATCCGCTGTTTTGGCTACGGACACGCCTTACCAACTTATTGGTTTGAATACATAAATCACTACATTTCTTTATATATTTATCCGATGTTATGGCCTCGAAAACACCTTACCGATTTAGCTACCTTTAGCTGGATAACAGAATCTTTAAGGTGCTTAAAAACAATGAACCTATTTCAACCTTTAGCTGCAAGTGTCTAACACTTAGCAGAACCTTTAAGGTGCAGAAAGTATCTGAGTCTCTTACCACTGGTGGGGGAAGACAACAGACAGGTCTAACCAATTTTTCTGCAATGAATCAAAAAGGCTCGAATGACCAAAATGAACAGGATTACCCTATCCTGTAATAAGGAAAAAAACAACCTTTACGTTTGAGTTCTGTATAAAAACTGACTTTTATTTATCTAAGTCTTCGCTTACCTACATGACATGAAATTCTTATAATATGCTTATCTATGGTCTATTCAAAGACCACATTTGTTTGCTTGAGCGGGAGCCTTATCAACGGTCTTCCGCTAAGCCACCCTTTGGGCAGTGTTAGAATTATATTTATGGCACTGCACCCTTGTAAGTTTTAAGATACAGATCGTTATTTAAGGCTCTAGATAGATTTACATATTGACATGAACAGAGCTCATAAAACCTTAAATATATGACAATTTGTGTTCTTCTTGAACAGTTGAAGTGCGGATAAAAATAGGAAGTTGATCATCAATGCATGGGTTGCAAATGCAATCCATAAATTCATATTCGAAAGATTGCGATGAAGCTGAAGAGCGCCAAGTACTACACACTCCGCTTATTGAGGTTCTGCTAAGTCGACTGACAAAAGCAAGTTTTGCTATAGCCAGGCCAGGTATCTGGAATATGTGATTGGTGGAGGATGCATCCGAACCGCGTAATGAAATTTGAATTGTCCAAAGAGGCAATTAAGCCGTTTGAACTTTTAAAAACCGGCATGGCATCAGCTCCAGTGCTCGTCACCACTGATTTTAAAAATCCCAATGCGTCAACCACTGGAGTGGGGGAGGTTTTGGGAACACCCGAGCGTCACTCGATCGTGCCGTAACGGCAGGGCAAGGGGCTTACGCAAATCTTTAGCCAAATAAAGGTGGTTTTACTACTGGTCAGAGATGGAAATAAATGTGCAAAAGTCCACATTTAGTGCGAGGTATGTAAGATCAGCAAGACCACCAACAAAAACACCCGACCACCCATTGGAAAACAGCGAGTCTCGGAACGGGTTGGTCAGAGGTTGTTTATCGACTGCACGAAGCTGGAGTCAATGGTTTCACCACCTTTTTTACGCTGGCTGACCTTAGTATTATCAGTAACCAGAGTGGGAAAAGCCTTTAGAAACTTTAAACTTAGATCGTTGTTGAGACTTTTCAGGTCACGAAGCTTTTTCAGATAAATGTTCTACACTTATATAATACCTGTGTTCCCATTTAATCTAGAGTAATAAGAAAAAATAAGCAAAAAAAAAAAAATAACAGTTGTTTAATAGCATCGATCGATTAAATAGGTCTAAAAAAATTGGATAAGGTTTAAATTTGACTACCTGTATGAGCAGCTTTAAATCGATAGGAAATCAGTATCCCATCTGATACATACATCACATCGTTTGATGTGTACTGTGATAATGTCTCGATTAATAAGTTTTATAACCTGTGTTCGTACCCAAAGGTGCTCAACATGGCCAGCACCCAACAAGTCAAGTAGAAGCCGAGTTGGAAACAGTACCAGGCGCTCAATAGCACCCACTGCAGATGAGAATTCCTGATCAGCATATTATATGTCTCAGTAACTCACCGTCTCAACGGTACACTAAACCGTCAATGCACATTTTGCAGTGTCAGCCCAGCCAACTACGCAAACTGCTACCATAATTATAATTCGCTGACCTACTTTAGAATATAGCTTATTTCACTAATCATTACACTAAACTTCCGTGTTCCAAGTAGTATATAAGCATGTATCAAATGAAGAATAAATCAGTTATCAACGCACCTTATAACTCCGCGGTTCTACTTCCTACCTCTGGGATTAGGGCTCGTAATACACTATCTCAACTAGCAGCTAACCACGTTAGCTCAACCTCATCGCAGTTCCCGCATCGCCTATGGTCAGGTATTACAGTAACCATCGTTACCATTGCCGCGACGCGATCATGCTGAAACTGTCTACTTCGATTAGGCACAAACGTTGGTGACCCCGACGTGATCCTTTACCAACACTGACTGGTGAGAAGAACCGATAAGTTCACTACATCAACCCGCCCTGGAAACCATATCTCATCCAGTTTCACAGGATACTCAGCTTCATCCAGCTTCACAGGATACGCTTCGTCATCCAGCGTCACAGGATCGTCAGCTTAATCCAGCCTCACAGGATACTCAGCTTCATCCAGCTTCACAGGATCGTCAGCTTCATCCAGTTTCACAGGATACTCAGCTTCATCAAGCTTCACAGGATACTCAGCTTCATCCAGCTTCACAGGATACGCTTCTTCATATAGCGTCACAGGATCGTCAGCTTAATCCAGCTTTACAGGACTCACAGCTTCATCCAGCTTCACAGGACACACAGCTTTATCCGACTTCACAGGATTCTTTGTTTCCAAAACACACAATATGTCTACTTCATTCATAGAGGAAACAAGTCACACAAGAATCGATTTACACAATCGATTACTAGACACCCAAAAAGAGCTGAAAAGGAAAATCTAACAGCTCATTAAGAATTATGGCAAGGATTCTGCTGACCGACGCCACCGAGACGGCTATTATTCCGGTAAGCTAAGTCAGTTAAACGATCCAGCAAGTGGCATTACCCACAGGAAGTGATCAAGATCACAACAGGAGATCAAATCAAAGGAGACTCCGCAATTGACACGGTGATCCGACAGTTGCAGAGAAGATGCAACGAATTGGAATTATCATTAACATTAGCCTCGAACGCCCCAACCGTCACCCCAGCCCTACAAAGGCACCTGGACCTCCATTGGGCAATACTCAGGCAGCTGGCCCAATTCCACACATTATACGAGGAATACGAAATGAACCTGCTTCGAGAAAACGACGCGCCAATGAGCCTAAACTTGGCACTTCCGCCAATTAGCATTTCGGAGTTTAAAGGCGAGTATCTAGACTGGCCACGGTTCCATGATCTCTTTGTGGAATCGGTATATAAGCCATATTTGGCCAGTCAAAAACTACATATACTCTGGTTCCCATCGTGGTGAAGCGAGGAACGTTTTGACAGACAGCCCTCTCACAAGGTGGCTATGACGACACCTGGTTGCGATTGAAGGCCAGGTATCAGAACGGAAAAATACTAGTATTCGCCGCCATAGCAAAAATGGTTGACCATAAGCCTATAGACGGTTCCTAGCGCCAACTAAGGGCCTTACATGACACTATCAATAACTCAATGAACCTCGATGTCAGCACAAAATCCTGGGATCCAATCCTGTGTTTAATTATCAGAAGAAAACTAGACCAGCAGTCTCTAGCTGCTCTGGAAAATTCAGCGGATGCACCAACTGACGTCTATTGAGCGACGCGCTTGCATGCTGGAGACGATAAGCGCTCAACCTACAGCAACACTCCGCTATCAGTCAGTTCACAACGAAGAGAGCTGTAAGATTTGTCACCTAGGACCACATAATCTTAGAGCATGAAGCCGTTTCCAGGAAATGGACCCCAAAACACGGCGCCAAGCCATTATTCAAGTAGGAACATGCACAAATTGTTTGTCTACAGCTCATAAGGTTGAAAACTGTGGATCACCGGCCACTTGTCGAGTCTGCCAGCAACGGCATCATTCACTGTTACACCAAGGACCGACTAGCAATCCACTGGCCGGAGCAGCAACCATTGCAGGCTACGACAACGTAGGAGGATATACTCTGCTCGCGACCGCCAAGGTATCATTACAAGGGCCAAACGGTCAACTACAAACATGCCGCGCTGTAATAGATGGTGGATCATAGGTGAATCTTATCTCAAGGAGGATGGCAGATCTGCTATCTCTTAAGGAAATGTCACCGATTGAAATATCTGGAATCGGAGGAAAAACAACAACAGCAATTAGATCAATACTAAAGCTCTCATCATGTACATCAGGGTTTGAAACACTAGTAGAGGTATTTATTATTCCCACAGTCATTACAGACCAACCGTCAGTACCGATTGCAACCGATCGTAACATTCCCGACGGACTGCCGTTAGCAGATTCTGACTTTCAGCAACCTGGACCCATTGACCTAACCTTATGGGTTGATGTATATTCTCGTGTAATAACCGGTGAACTTCTTGAACTAAGACCTAATAAACCTTTGGCACAAGGAACAAGGCTTATAAGCCAACGAAAGATAAAAATCCGATGAATGATAATCAATTTGATATAGAAGAAAGCAAACGGCAGAATGAGATTTCACTCGATGAAGAAGGGATGCATTCAACGAACTTAGCATTGATGGATCATTAAATAAAAGAGCCTGAAGATATATGTAGCCAATCAAGAACTAGCGAAACTGACTCGTTTGATCGAGAATCAACCGCAACATATAATGGTGCATTGCAGCTGACAGAACCGACTTCTTATTAACCTAAAACCTACAAGAAGTCTGACTTTTGTTCAACATTTCTAAATTTAACCAAGAAATATTTACGTTTTGTTGTAGAAAGTCCACATACCACAGACGTGCCAAATGATCAAGTTCTACGAGGGCACAATTTTAGTCCCCACGGTAATATCAATTTTATCGCAAAGGGGAGTGTTAAGCAGCATCAAGAAGGTATGAAGGACCCTAATCACAAACATGAACCTCCGCAGCTGTGATTTGTTAGGTGCTTTCTATACATTCTATATTCGGCCAAGAGCTGACCGACATCACGCCTTAATTGAGGGTACCTCTTAATGGGGGGGGAGAATGTTCGTACCCAACATGACCAGCACCCAACAAATCAAGCAGAAGCCAAGTTGGAAACAGTACCAGGCGCTCAGTAGCACCCACTGCAGGTGAGAATTGCTGATCAGCACGTTATATGTCTCATTAACTCACCGTCTCAACGGTACACTAACCCGCCAATGCAGACAGCACATTTTGCAGTGTCAGCCGAGCAACTACCCAAACTGCTACCATAATCATAGTTCCCTGACCTACTTTAAAATAAAGCTTATTTCACTAATCATTACACTAAACATCCGTGTTCCAAGTAGTTTATAAGCATGTATCAAATGAAGAATAAATCAGTAATCAACGCATCTCACAACTCCGCGGTTCTACTTCCTACCTCTGGGATTAGGGCTCGTAATACACTATCTCAACTAGCAGCTAACCACGTTAGCTCAACCTCATCGCAGTTCCCGCATCGTCTGTGGTCCGGCACTACAGTAACCATCGTTACCATTGCCGCGACGCGATCGTCCTGCAAGTGTCTACTTTGGTTAGGCACAAACAACCTGTGAAAATGGATTTAGTTTTTCATGTGTTAGTGAATGTAATGAAAAAGATGCCATCCCTAGTATACGATCAAATGCAGTTGGACTTGACGACATTATTCCCAGGTTAATCAAAATAATATTACCAAAAATGTTTCCTTTTGTTATGTTTGTCATAAATAGCGTGTTGACAGGATTTGTATTCCCTGAAAGGTGGAAAGATGAAAGAAACCTTCCGATTGCTTAGGGCAAAGGTGACAACAGTCCAAAATCAATTCTACCGCTCCTATCCAAAGTATGAGAGCCAAGCAAATAAGGAGATACTTATATAGTAAAGGGCTGATCAGTAATGCACATTTAGGTTTCAGAAGACATAAAAAAAAAATAAACTAATTTATTAAATATAATGGAGGAAAGCCGGAAAGGATGGCAGTAACTTTTTTAATTCTTTTAGATTTTAGCAAAGCATTCGATACTGCGAACCATAATATTTTGTGCTGAACGTTTAATTTTTCTGCAACAGCAAAACGATTGCTGTCTTCCTACTTAGAGTGCAGACGGCAAGCGATCGAATCTTCGTGTAAAGTCCATATATCTAAATAAAATGGGTGTGTATTAATGTCCTAATATCGAAAAGTCTGTCATTAAAAATTAGTCCAGGCTGAAGCCTTTTCAATATATATATGTTTTGACACCAACATGGATATTGACAAGCAAACCAAAATACCATTTAAACAGACAAACACAGGCTTCGCCTGTGGAAATCAAGATTGACAATTTCGCGAATAGATTGCTTTATTTAACTTAAATTATTCCTTATTTCCGTGCCACCATAGAGATAATAGTTTTGGATCGTATTTTTTGTGGTTTCGCCAAGAGGCATATATCACAGTGAATATATTTCTATACCCGTTACAGGTAGATTGAAGCGTCTCCGACCCCAAAAAGTATATATATTCTTAATCAGGATCCCTAGCCGAGTCGATCTAGCCATGGCCATATCTGTATGAACGCTGTGATCTCGGAAACTACAAAAGCTGCAATGCTGGGACTAGACAGGCAGATTTTAGAGGTTCATGCGCCGCTCAAGTTTTTTCATCAGGGTGCCATACCCACTCTATCGCCCTCAAACCGTCAAAACTGTGGCTCCTACAATTTTAATGCTAGAATAAAACTCAAATGTATTGCTCTCATCAATACCTATCGATTGACCCAAAATAAAGATTGCCACGCCCACAAACGCTCATAATGCTTAAATCTGTCTGCCGCCCACATACAAGGTGAGTTCCAAAGTAAACAGGACTTTTAAAAAAAAGACAGAACAAATAGTTTTTTCGGCAAATTAAATTTATTTTATTAAAAATAGTCTGCTTCTGCTTTAATACAGCGTTTTGCACGGTCCAAAAGCATGTCGAACGAGTGTTTTAGCTCGTTGCCCGGTATGGCCACCAGTATGCCGGTGCAAGCCTTTTGAATGGCCTCTACGTCTGCATAACGCTTTCCTTTCATCGGCAAAGGCATTTTTCCGAAAAAGTAGCAGGCGCACGGTGCCATATCAGGTGAATACGGGGAGTGGTTGATGGTTAAAATGTGATTTTTGGTCAAATAGTCGGACACAAGCGTCGATCGATGAGACGCGCGATATTCGGGCCGAACACGTCGAATACGGCGCACCAAACGCTTCAAAACTCCAAGGTAGAATACCGCATTAACGTTTTGGCCGGGTGGAACAAATTCTTTGTCTTCACTTTTGAATTCGCCAGGCGCGATTTTTTGGGTTTCGGCTCTTCCGGCGCCTTCCATTCAGCACTCTGGCGTTTCGTTTCGGGATCATATTGAAAACACCACGTTTCGTCACCAGTCACAATCTTGTAAAGGAAGTTCGGGTCTTTTTTTTTGCCTCTTTAATGATGTCCTTCGAATGTTGAATTCTGAGCAATTTTTGGACGTCAGTCAATTTTTTTTGTAAGCCCAAATGTTCGGTCAAAATGCGATAAATCGATGTTTTGGAGATGTTCAATTCTATTTCCATGAATTTCAATGATGATTTCGGCTGATTTTTTATGAATTCACGCACAGTTTCGATGGAATTTTCGGTGATCACGGATTTTGGTTGGCCCACATGTTCATCGTCATTTATGTCCTTACGACCACTTTGAAAGCGTTGAAACCACTCGTGCACTCTGCTACGGGATAGGCAATCATCGCCATAAGCTTGTTTCATCAATTGAAACGTTTCGGTAAAAGTTTTACGAATTTTAAAACAAAATTTAAGGTTGGCTCTTTGTTCGAAGCTCATTTTCGCACCGATGACAAAAACATACTGACACTTAAAACGCAATAACCTCACTTCCAATAGATGAAATGACATTAAATTTTTACTGGAAGTCGATATACGATAGTAGATTCTAACGTACCAGTTGACATATAGATGGCGCCACTAGAGGGCGCTAGATTCAAAAAGTCCTGTTTACTTTGGAACTCACCTTGTAACCATATATTTGTCGGATAACTTGTAGAAGGTAAAAGGATGCGTTTCCGACCCCATAAAGTATGTATATTCTTGATCAGGATCACTATCCGCCTATCCGTATGAATGCTGAGATCTTGGAAACTATAAGATTGACCTAAAAAAAATTTGCCACGCCCTTACAACGCCTGTGACGCTTAAATCTGTCTGTCCCACATTTCCATTTTTTGAAATCACGTGTAGGCGCTTTACAATGTCTGTTTGCTGCTTACATATCTCCATATCCCTCTTGCTCCCTTTAGCTGCGTAACGGGTATCCGATAGTCGAGGCTCTCGACTATGGCGTTCTTCCTTGTTATTATTTCTTTTAAATTATTATAAACTAACATAAAAATAAGTTAAATTTAATTTAAGTTTTCAATTCATCTTATCTTGTTTAATTAGCGGTTTTGTAATTAGCGGTTTAGTTTTGCATGCAATTCGGGTTCGCTCCTAATTGTTTATAATTAATTGTGAAGTTCGTTCCAATTCCGAGCAGCACAAATAATGAATTGCTTTTCTAAGAAAGTTTGACTGTGTCTTATACATAGCAAACAAAGAAACCTCGTATCGAGGTAAAGATCCCTGACGATCAAACCTTCAGCATACAATACTTCTGATATCAAATTTACGAAGCACGAAATGTAGCTATTTATAGCTGTTTTTCCGCTAAGCTAGCGTGTTTTACCAAAAGTGGCAGAACTAAAGTTTCTTAAATTGACCTGCTTAGCACCATTTTATATTTCCAAGACCTTAAAATAGAGTTTGGATACGCAAAAACAAAAATTAAGTGCTCGGGCAGCGTTAGTTGCTCTGAACTGGTAAATAAGTAAATTTTTGTTGATGAATAAATTTCAAACGTGACTTTTTACAACAATGTGTTATATGTCAAAAGTTAAAGAATCTCAAGGGCTATACAGTCTAAAGTTTAAACTGAAATAGTTATAGCCGATTTCGAGAAATAAAAAAAAACTAAATTAAAAAAATCGTTTGCCTATAGTACTTATATTTCTTATTTCAAAGTACCTTTCCAACAACATATGGCACAAGACTGCAGCTTTTGTAGCTTTTATAGCTTTTCCCCGCCAGGCCACCGAGTTTTTCCAAAGGTGGTTTATTACGCTGTTTAAAATTATCTTTAATTTCCATTAAATTAAACTACGTTTTATAACTAATTGACATCAAAAATACAATTTTCATTTTGAAAAGTCCCCCATATCTATTTATTGCGGACAATGGTACACATCTAAATAGTTCATTTTAAAAGCTTTGAGCAATAAATTTATCTAATTAAAATTATTTAAGTTTAAAGTGAACGCTCAATTGCAAAAGTGCCCATGCCTTCTTGTGCAAACAAATTCCAGTAAATGTCATTTATATTTTTCCCTTTAGAAACCTCTAAAGAATGAGCCTAACAATGCCGTGGAATAATCGCATAACTAAAAGAATCCTCACCACAGGCGGCACCGATGACTGGCCTGCATCTTGGACTTTTTATCGCAGCCAAACTCCGCGGAAAACTCCTGAAAGTTTTCCAGCGTCTTAATCACACGCAACTCATTGACGGCGTGCTTTAGATGAGCTTCCGACTGTGACCCCTGGCTAAGTACAGGTGTTCGGCTGCAAAAGAATTGCGCGAAGCTGATGAAAAATAGCTGCCGCTGGCTAAACTGCGGCATCAGCGGATCGCGCCTTTTTTTGTCAACCCGCAAGCCAAAAAAGGATTCATACGAAAGTCGCAGAGCCACGAAGTCGGCCAGCTTCTCGTCGATCCAGTTGGAGCCTGTTCCCATCTGCTGCTGCAGGCAGTTGAACCCTTGCCGGAAATGCATGTTAGCCCCAATCTCCTCTATCGGCCCCATGATGTTTCCCAAAGCGTCATAGTCTATTCCCGTAATGTCGAAGCCATGAGCCAATTCATGGGCCAAGGCGAATCCTATTACGGCATGCTGCTGCAGGTCGCTAATGTTGCGGTGCCATATTGGCAACTGAAGCAGACCGTGGGGCACCAACACGAGGTTGCGGGGCCTTACATACAGTGGCGACGAGTTGCTGGCCTGCCAGCTTTCTGCCAGATAGCTGACGTTACTGTCCGATGAGTTTGTCGAACTCATGAATACCAGATTGTGGTTTGCCTCCACACGTTTGCGTAGTAGGACCAGCTGATTTCCGTAGAAGGAATGGCCACTTAGGTCGATATGGACGTGGTACTGCTGCAAGTTTTCCGCTTTATCCGGCTGGAAAAATCCCAACTGAAGGTGCACTGCACGCAGTTTCTGCTGCAGAATGAGCAAAAGGGGCGACGATAGTCTAAGCCGGTTCTCAGCCAGAATTTGGGTGAAGCGTGCTTTAAGGCGCTGAAACAGAGAGCGGACGTTAGACTCTGAGTCTGGGTGGGAGAACTGCTGACCAACTAGCCAGCTACTCGCCAAGGGCATAGCCCTTCTGAGGCTGGCAACGCACTCACTCCGCGAGATATCCGCTGGACCCTGTTGTTTGAGGAAGGTCAACCACTTGAGCATAATATAGCTGCATACGGTTTCCGGTTCTTCGGAATCCATTAGGTCGGACAGGGCCCTAAGGTAAGGAATGTTCTCGATGATCAGTGTGGAGTGCAGATCCAACTCGAAATCGGTCCGCACCTGGCGCATGAAAGACAACCATCGGAGCTGAGGCAGATACGTTTCAAGGTAGCCCAGCTGCATTTCCCGAGCACCGAGTTCGTCGTCCTCCAGCTCCTGCAGGCGGTGCAATTTTTGCTCAAAGTCGTTCACCAGGCGACTTAAGGCGTTGGCCGTGCGTTTGGTTTGTCCGATGTCGAGGAGCAGTTCTATCACAGCGCCCTCACCCATGGGCAGCGTCTCCTGGCGACTCGGTTTGTTCACATAAATGCAGTATGTGCGCGAGTCGTCCCACCGCGGCAAGACATCCTCCCTCACCAGCACCCCGTTCAGTCCGTGCAAACGCAGTCGCCCCAAGGTCAATATCCAATCGAAGCGCTCTGGACGCCAACCACGACCCACAGACGGCCATTGGGTGCCATTGCTTGGCGGCAGAATCAGCAGATACTTTTTTAGGTTGTACGGCCTAAGGCGTTTGCAAGAACGGTAGTAACGGCGCATTTGTTCCAAAATCGTGGAATCTAGTTCGGAGGAGCTCTCGTTTTTGCGCCTCAACACACATTCCAGTTTCCGGTTAACAGATTGGTCGATCAGTCCCAAGGTATCGCTCGGTATCAGTTGCCCGTGGAATGGAGCCCTATCCTTGACCCACTGCCCATCGCGCGGAGAGTGCTGCTCCTGCTGCTGGATCTGCCAGTTTCCACAGGCGTACTGGTAGAAGTTCTCGCATGGATGCGTCTTTAGGTCCATGTAACTTTGCAATTGCTTGGCTATAATTTGCTGGATATTTGGGGATGCGTTGGTCTGGCGACAGGCGGTGGGCGTGAGTCGCCATGCCAGAGAAAAAATTAACAAGGCTACCAGGCTGAGCTTCAGCATGATCGCTTCTACAGTGACAAATTGTAACTGACCACCAGACAATGATTCGCACGAACGGATCGCCCGGAGAATGCGCACTACAGCTGGCCTTCACCTGTCAGTCATCATCGTGGAAAGAGCAGTGGAGTGCAAGCATCAAATAATTTGATTTTCCCATAGTACCAGAAAATTGTATAGCGTGATAAATATGATAAAAAGTTATAAATTATTTGCTAATATTTCCAAATATATTATATTGTTTAAAATGTTTAAAGCCGATAGCAGACTTACATTTTTACCTGAATTTAGGCTTGACAAAGCCTAGAGCTACTCTACTTTGCTGGATAGGTCGCACTTTGATTAGCCAGAACTATACGCTTATCAGTCTCACCTTGGCCTTGATTTTTTGTTGTTGTTGCGGCTGACCTACAACGAGCACAATTGCTTTCATTGAACTTGCCTCATGTTAATAACTTCGCCTCTCTACTTTCAGAACCGAAACGATTCCAGGGCATCCAACGTACAAGGCGACCATGAGACTGACGATCGCTAATGTTCAGAGCAGCGATTACGGCAACTATAAGTGCGTCGCCAAAAATCCTCGGGGCGACATGGACGGCAACATAAAGCTTTACAGTAAGTCCCTAAATTCATGTTTCATTTATAGCCTTAAGCAGCATAACTTTATATAGCCCGGGACTACGGGGCTGGAAATTAGAAACTTGAATACGTTTGCGGTTTAACTATGGCGTCCACTGATGCAGTTTATTAGTTTTGTTTTAGACAGCTAAGCACACGTTAAGCTTATGGTATCTTAAGAGCGTTTTAAAAGCCACTAAACAGGTCAACTTTCGTAGTTATACGCGTGATTCGTAAAGTAAACGGGTATACTAGATTCGTCGGAAAGTATGAAACAGGAAGAAGGAAGCGTTTTCGACCCCATAAGGTATACATATTCTTAATAAGGATAACTATCCTAGTCGATCTTACCATGTCCATGTCTGCCCGTATCAACACTGAGATCTCGGAAACTATTACTGCGTTTATGCGATGGTCATTTCACGCTTTCATTTCATGAAATGAGCTGATTCGTGTGTGCATAAATACCGTTTCATAAATTCGACAACACACGAAAGTTGACTATGAATTCAACCTTAAAGCCTAGTACTCAGATCGGCTAAGAGTTTCACTAGTCGAAAAATCTTATTCTTTGTAGTGTGACCGAAGTTTTCAAAGTTCACCCGCAATGCATGTGGCATCGTCTTACTGTCAAACAGCGGGGTTTGTTGCCAAGCGGAAAACAAATCAATTGGAGAAATTTGAAAAGGAGTCTGCTGGTACACAAAAGAATAAAAAAAAATATAAAAGGAATGTTTAACGAATGTTTTTATTTATGTAAATGAGTAGTTTAAAGCTTCCTTCTCGTCCCACGGATGTTTCCTGCGCCATCGCAGTCCAGCTCCAAGTCCCAATGGGCCTATTGGACCTTGAGGAAGTGGTAGCCGGATTGGGAACGGGGTTGATCCGCTGATACTGCTGGAAGTCGCCCAGCATCCTGGCATTGGCTGGCTATGGCTTCTCCATCTGTTCCTTAGCGGACGCCCTATTTTCCTTCTCCCTATAGAAGCCAGCGGGTCCTCCAGCTCCGCTCAAGCTGCCAAGTAGCTGGTGGTGGTGGAGTACGGAGTCCTAATGGAGAGCTCGTCGGAGATCATATTACTGGTGGTTCTGCTAAAAAGATACTTCTATTAGTGCAACGGAACCAAATTCGATTGGCCCAATCTTACTTTCTTTGCGAGGACACGCCCGGCAGGATGTCCATGTAGAGAGCGAAGTCCCACTCGGCATGTTCCTTCCCACTGGGATTCTCTAGTGGATCTCCTACAGCACTCAAGTATTCTGCGGGTTTACTCCTGTTTAGTATTGCTTTCTGCCGGTGAAATCCCACAATTAAGGGCAACAGCTTGGACTAGGCGTCCTTATTCAACAGCACTGAACTCCTGCAGTCGTGAACATAAATACACCTTACATTTAACAAATTATTTTTATTTATATATTTTTTATAATATTATATATTTATTCAGTGCCAGTGGAAACTAGTTCTTATCCTTTATTTTGAAGGTAGAAAACATGTTTAACTGGCTTGCATACACTTTAGCCTAGTACTCAGATCGGCTAAGAGTTTCACTAGTCGAAAAGTCTTATTCTTTGTAGTGTGACCGAAGTTTTAAAAGTCTACCCGCAATGCATGTAGCATGGTCTTACTGTCAAGCAGCTGGGCTTGTTGCCAAACGGAAAACAAATCAATTGCACAAATTTAAAAAAGAAAGAGTCTGCTGGTACACAAAGAATTTGAAAAAAAAATAAATGGAATGTTTATGGAATGTTTTTATTTTTGTAAATTAGTAGTTTTAAGCTTCCTTCTCGTCCCACGCATGCTTCGCCATCTTTCCTGCTCCACCGCAGTCCAGCTCCGAGTCCCAAAAGGCATATTGGACCTTGAGGAAGTGGGAGCCGGATTGGGAACGGAGTTGATCTGCTGATGCTGCAGAAAGTCGCCCAGCATCCTGGCAGTGGCTGGATATGGCTTTTGCAACTGTTCCTAAGCGGGCGCCCTATTTCCCCCCTCCCTATAGAAGCCAGTGGGTCCTCAAGCTCCGCTTAATCTGTCCAAGTAGCTAATGGTGGTGGTGTCCGGAGTCCTAATGAAGAGGTCGTTGGATATCGTATTACTGGTGGTTCTGCTAAAAAGGTACTTATATTAGTACAACGTAACCAAATTCATTTGGCCAAGTCTTACTTTACTTACGAGGACACGCCCGGGAGGATGTCCATGTAGAGAGCGAAATCCCACTCGGCATGTTCCTTCGCACTGGGATTCTCTAGTGGATCTCCTCCAGCACTTCAATTTTTCTGCGGACTTGCCCCTGTTGTGGTATTGCTTCTTGGAGGTGAAGTCTCACAATAAAGGGCAATAGCTTGGATTAGGCGTCCTTTTTCATCTGCACTGACCTTCCTTAGCCGTTTTGGGTGTTTTTCTTCCATTTTATATTTTTAAATTCCCCACCGCTTCTGCACGAACAACGCCAAAGATTAAATTTCGTATTCTTTGGGCCGCGGCTAACGGCGTTCATCGAAAATTCACTCGCGAAATCTGGTATTTTTTCTGGTATTTCCTTAGCTCATCTGAGTACCGCGCTGAAAAACAGACCCGACGAAAAGCTTTAGCCGCCTGTTTGCCTCTCGCTCAATCTTATGGTTAGCTCGCGGTTTTCGTCGATGTGAGTACTAGGCTTAATACTAGCAAGATTGTTTCATGCGAATCGAAAAAAATAATCGGTTTAATAATCGATCACACCCTTTCCCAATGGTCCGGCATCTCTGTCAGCTGAAATTGATAAAATGCATGAATTCGGCCGCGTCGCATAAACAGAAGTACATTTTTTTCACGCCTTTAAGAAATCATGAAACCCTTAGCATATACATAGTATATAAGAGCTAGAGCTGCGAGACATCGATGTTTCTTAGACTATCATGATAATTCCCATCACATGAATTGCAAAGGAATACGGAGGAACGCACATTTTACATGTTGAAATATTACAAATAAATTAAATTATGACGGCCAGATTGGTTCTTTCGCAGCAGCCTCCGCGGTGTGTCGATGTCCGCCTGCAGGTCGAACCTCTACAATAATTAAACTTATTTCGTTTTTATTGCAATTATTAGAAGATTGTATTTTTTAAAATTTCACTATTTTCATAAGATAAATTTCCGCAGGAATTACCGTAATATATTGGATAAGCTATATAAGCGATACCATCTCGACAGTATCGATATTTACTGCTCAAGCTATCAAAACTATCGATTGTACTACCATCGATGTTCTTGCAGCTTTTAATAAGAGATAGAATGTTGGGACTAAAATATATCAAAATATTAATATATTGACATTTCTTGAATAAAAAAAAATATTTATATCGTGATATTTTTTTCCTTTGATATATCGAATATCGATTATTTATAAAAATAAATTTTTGATGTTTTCCAATAGGGTCACTGATCGGAAATGA
Organism: Drosophila subpulchrella; assembly: GCF_014743375.2. Taxonomy (NCBI): domain Eukaryota; kingdom Metazoa; phylum Arthropoda; class Insecta; order Diptera; family Drosophilidae; genus Drosophila; species Drosophila subpulchrella. Next base: position 14,625 of record NW_023665495.1, on the reverse strand, counting down.
TCGGAACAAAATACTTTTCATATATTTCATTACCAAAATTCTTTTGTTTTGTGATTTCAAAAAGACAAATATCTTAAACATTTCTGTACCAAAATTTCTTTTTTGTTTGTAGCTTTCAAATAATAGTTCACCAGTTCTGGTAGGTGTAGCAATTGGCAACTGCATCAAAAATTGGAAAATGGTTAGGTTATGAACACCCCTGAAATACTCTTAAGTTAAAACTAATGCAGCAAATCGTAGAAGGATTTTGCACATATCTAAATGCCTCTGGATAGCATAAAAAACAAGGAAGAACGCTATAGTCGAGTACCTCGACTATCAGATACCCGTTACTCAGCTAAAGGGACCAAAGGAAAATGGAGATATGCAGCAAAGCGAGGTTGAAATGCGCCACCTACCGGCGGTAGACAGATTTAAGCGTTGTGGGCGTTAGAGTGGGCGTGGCAAAGTTTTTTTTGGATCAATCGATAGGTATTGACAAGACCAATACATTTCAGTCACCCAGCATCCTGGCAGTGGCTGGCTATGGCTTCTCCATCTGTTCCTTAGCGGACGCCCTATTTTCCTTCTCCCTATAGAAGCCAGCGGGTCCTCCAGCTCCGCTCAAGCTGCCAAGTAGCTGGTGGTGGAGTACGGAGTCCTAATGGAGAGCTCGTCGGAGATCATATTACTGGTGGTTCTGCTAAAAAGATACTTCTATTAGTGCAACGGAACCAAATTCGATTGGCCCAATCTTACTTTCTTTGCGAGGACACGCCCGGCAGGATGTCCATGTAGAGAGCGAAGTCCCACTCGGCATGTTCCTTCCCACTGGGATTCTCTAGTGGATCTCCTACAGCACTCAAGTATTCTGCGGGTTTACTCCTGTTTAGTATTGCTTTCTGTCGGTGAAATCCCACAATTAAGGGCAACAGCTTGGACTAGGCGTCCTTATTCAACAGCACTGAACTCCTGAGTCGATTTTGTGGTTTTCCTTCGATTTTTAATTTAATTTATAGTTTCCACATCGCCTTTGCACAAACACCGCAAAAGATTAAATTTCGTATTCTTTGGGCTGCGGCTAACGGCGTTCATCAAAATTCACTCGCTAAATCTGGTATTTTTTCTGTTATTTCCTTAGCTCATCTGAGTACCGCGCAAAAAAACAGACCCGACGAAAAGCGTTAGCCGCGTACTTGACTCTCGCTCACTTAGAGTGAACGTGGCAAAGTTTTTTTTGGATCAATCGATAGGTATTGACAAGACCAATACATTTCAGTTAAAATTTTTTATCTAGCATGAATATTGTGGGCGCCACAGGCTTGGGCGGTTTGTGGGCGTTAGAGTGGGCGTGGCATATTCGCGTGACAAACTTGCGCTGCGCTCAAGCCTACGGAATCTAAATCTGAAATCCCATTTCTCTATCTTTGATATTTTCCGAGATATCTGCGTTCATATTTACGATTTTTTGAAGTTTGTGGGCGGTTTGTGGGCGTTCAAGTGGGCGTGGCAAACTTTTTTTTGGGTCAATCGATAGGTATTGATGAGAACAATACATTTCAGTTAAAATTTTTATTCTTGCATCAAAACTTTAGAAGCCACAGTTTTGGGCGGTTTGTGGGCGTAAGAGTGGGCGTGGCACTCTACTGAAACAAACTTGCGCTGCGTAAGAAGCTCAGGAATCTGCACGCCAAATCTCAATAGCCTAGCTCTCATAGTTTCCGAGATCTCAGCGTTCATCCGGACAGACAGACAGACGGACAGACGGACAGACGGACATGGCTAGATCGACTCGGCTTGTGATACTGATCAAGAATATATATACTTTAAGGGGTCGGAAACGCTTCCTTCTGCCTGTTACATACTTCCCGTCGAATCTAGTATACCCTTTTAAAGGGTGATCCTGATCAAGAATATGTATGTAGCAGGCAGAAGGAAGCGTTTCCGACCCCATAAAGTATATATATTCTTGATCAGGATCACTAGCCGAGTCGATCTAGCCATGTCCGTCTGTCCGTCTGTCCGTCTGTCCGGATGAACGCTGAGATCTCGGAAACTATGAGAGCTAGGCTATTGAGGTTTGGCGGGCAGATTCCTGAGCTTCTTACGCTTCAGCTTCAGCGTTCAATCGGACAGACAGACAGAC
>NW_023665495.1:0-2500 GCF_014743375.2 Drosophila subpulchrella | reverse complement strand
TGTCTGTCTGTCTGTCTGTCTGTCTGTCTGTCTGTCTGTCTGTCTGTCTGTCTGTCTGTCTGTCTGTCTGTCTGTCTGTCTGTCTGTCTGTCTGTCTGTCTGTCTGTCTGTCTGTCTGTCTGTCTGTCTGTCTGTCTGTCTGTCTGTCTGTCTGTCTGTCTGTCTGTCTGTCTGTCTGTCTGTCTGTCTGTCTGTCTGTCTGTCTGTCTGTCTGTCTGTCTGTCTGTCTGTCTGTCTGTCTGTCTGTCTGTCTGTCTGTCTGTCTGTCTGTCTGTCTGTCTGTCTGTCTGTCTGTCTGTCTGTCTGTCTGTCTGTCTGTCTGTCTGTCTGTCTGTCTGTCTGTCTGTCTGTCTGTCTGTCTGTCTGTCTGTCTGTCTGTCTGTCTGTCTGTCTGTCTGTCTGTCTGTCTGTCTGTCTGTCTGTCTGTCTGTCTGTCTGTCTGTCTGTCTGTCTGTCTGTCTGTCTGTCTGTCTGTCTGTCTGTCTGTCTGTCTGTCTGTCTGTCTGTCTGTCTGTCTGTCTGTCTGTCTGTCTGTCTGTCTGTCTGTCTGTCTGTCTGTCTGTCTGTCTGTCTGTCTGTCTGTCTGTCTGTCTGTCTGTCTGTCTGTCTGTCTGTCTGTCTGTCTGTCTGTCTGTCTGTCTGTCTGTCTGTCTGTCTGTCTGTCTGTCTGTCTGTCTGTCTGTCTGTCTGTCTGTCTGTCTGTCTGTCTGTCTGTCTGTCTGTCTGTCTGTCTGTCTGTCTGTCTGTCTGTCTGTCTGTCTGTCTGTCTGTCTGTCTGTCTGTCTGTCTGTCTGTCTGTCTGTCTGTCTGTCTGTCTGTCTGTCTGTCTGTCTGTCTGTCTGTCTGTCTGTCTGTCTGTCTGTCTGTCTGTCTGTCTGTCTGTCTGTCTGTCTGTCTGTCTGTCTGTCTGTCTGTCTGTCTGTCTGTCTGTCTGTCTGTCTGTCTGTCTGTCTGTCTGTCTGTCTGTCTGTCTGTCTGTCTGTCTGTCTGTCTGTCTGTCTGTCTGTCTGTCTGTCTGTCTGTCTGTCTGTCTGTCTGTCTGTCTGTCTGTCTGTCTGTCTGTCTGTCTGTCTGTCTGTCTGTCTGTCTGTCTGTCTGTCTGTCTGTCTGTCTGTCTGTCTGTCTGTCTGTCTGTCTGTCTGTCTGTCTGTCTGTCTGTCTGTCTGTCTGTCTGTCTGTCTGTCTGTCTGTCTGTCTGTCTGTCTGTCTGTCTGTCTGTCTGTCTGTCTGTCTGTCTGTCTGTCTGTCTGTCTGTCTGTCTGTCTGTCTGTCTGTCTGTCTGTCTGTCTGTCTGTCTGTCTGTCTGTCTGTCTGTCTGTCTGTCTGTCTGTCTGTCTGTCTGTCTGTCTGTCTGTCTGTCTGTCTGTCTGTCTGTCTGTCTGTCTGTCTGTCTGTCTGTCTGTCTGTCTGTCTGTCTGTCTGTCTGTCTGTCTGTCTGTCTGTCTGTCTGTCTGTCTGTCTGTCTGTCTGTCTGTCTGTCTGTCTGTCTGTCTGTCTGTCTGTCTGTCTGTCTGTCTGTCTGTCTGTCTGTCTGTCTGTCTGTCTGTCTGTCTGTCTGTCTGTCTGTCTGTCTGTCTGTCTGTCTGTCTGTCTGTCTGTCTGTCTGTCTGTCTGTCTGTCTGTCTGTCTGTCTGTCTGTCTGTCTGTCTGTCTGTCTGTCTGTCTGTCTGTCTGTCTGTCTGTCTGTCTGTCTGTCTGTCTGTCTGTCTGTCTGTCTGTCTGTCTGTCTGTCTGTCTGTCTGTCTGTCTGTCTGTCTGTCTGTCTGTCTGTCTGTCTGTCTGTCTGTCTGTCTGTCTGTCTGTCTGTCTGTCTGTCTGTCTGTCTGTCTGTCTGTCTGTCTGTCTGTCTGTCTGTCTGTCTGTCTGTCTGTCTGTCTGTCTGTCTGTCTGTCTGTCTGTCTGTCTGTCTGTCTGTCTGTCTGTCTGTCTGTCTGTCTGTCTGTCTGTCTGTCTGTCTGTCTGTCTGTCTGTCTGTCTGTCTGTCTGTCTGTCTGTCTGTCTGTCTGTCTGTCTGTCTGTCTGTCTGTCTGTCTGTCTGTCTGTCTGTCTGTCTGTCTGTCTGTCTGTCTGTCTGTCTGTCTGTCTGTCTGTCTGTCTGTCTGTCTGTCTGTCTGTCTGTCTGTCTGTCTGTCTGTCTGTCTGTCTGTCTGTCTGTCTGTCTGTCTGTCTGTCTGTCTGTCTGTCTGTCTGTCTGTCTGTCTGTCTGTCTGTCTGTCTGTCTGTCTGTCTGTCTGTCTGTCTGTCTGTCTGTCTGTCTGTCTGTCTGTCTGTCTGTCTGTCTGTCTGTCTGTCTGTCTGTCTGTCTGTCTGTCTGTCTGTCTGTCTGTCTGTCTGTCTGTCTGTCTGTCTGTCTGTCTGTCTGTCTGTCTGTCTGTCTGTCTGTCTGTCTGTCTGTCTGTCTGTCTGTCTGTCTGTCTGTCTGTCTGTCTGTCTGTCTGTCTGTCTGTCTGTCTGTCTGTCTGTCTGTCTGTCTGTCTGTCTGTCTGTCTGTCTGTCTGTC